>NC_063354.1:4095880-4160144 GCF_021869965.1 Rhincodon typus | reverse complement strand
CCTTGTTCCAGTCCTTGTTCCAGTCCTTGTTCCAGTCCTTGTTCCAGACGCCTTCCATAACTGTTTCTCCGATGTACTGATGGTATCATTGGAGCTGCTTCCCTGTCTCATCCAGTATTGGAAAAGTCCGTCAATTTTTTGCTTGCAATTTCCACCCTGCCCTCATTTTCACCTGATCTATCTCTGACTCCTCCCTTCCCTTCCTCGACATCTGTTTGCATTTCTGGGGATAAACTGGTCACTAATATACACTATAAACCCACTGACTCCCACAGCTACCTGGACTATACATCCTCATACCTTGCTTCCTGTAAAGACTGTGTTCCATTCTCCCAGTTTCTCCGTCTCCGTCACATATGTTCTGATGAGGCCAACTTTGACAAGGGGCCTTTTGAAATGTTCACCGTCTTTCTCAGCCGAGGCTTCCCCAGCACCGTTTTTGACAGGGCCTTCAACCGGGTCTGACCCTTTGCCCACACTTCCGCCCTCACCCCTCTTTTCCCTCTTGCGACAGCAGTAGGGTTCCCCTTGCCCTTGCCTACCATCCCACCAGTATCCACATCTAGAAGATCATCAGTCACCATTTCCGCCACCTCCAGCGAGATCCTACCACCAGACACACATTCCCCTCCCCTCCCTACCCCTGGGACACTCTTGTCCACTCTTCCTTCACTCCCAACACCCCCCACAGTCCCATGGCACCTTCCTCTGCAACCGCAGTAGGTGTAACACCTGCCCATTTACCACCGCCGTCCTCCGTATCCAAGGGCCTAAACATATGTTCCAGGTGAACCAGCACTTTACCTGCACTTCTCACAATCTAGTCTACTGCATTCGCTGCTCACAACGTGGTCTCCTCTACGTTGGGGAAACAAAGCGTAGATTGGGTGACGGCTTTGCAGAATATGTACATTCTGCCCACAAAAATGACCCTGAGCTCCCAGTTGCCTGCCATGTTAACACGCCAACGTGTTCCCCGCTGTGGTGTTTCAGTGAAGCTCAGCGCAAGCTTGAGGACCCTGTAGCCCTCCGGACTCAATATTGAGTTCAATAATTTTAGGGCCTGAACTCTCTGATGTCCTAGCCCCCTACCCCACACACCAGGCCTTTTTATCTCAGTCTGTTTTTACACACTACCTATTGTTAGCACTTATCAGTCTCCATTAACAGCTATACACCCTTTTAGCCAGATCATTACCGACCTTTTTTCTGTCCAACTGTTCTTCTCTCTCTTTGCGCTCTATCCCCACCAATTGTTTATGCCTTAGCCCTTCCCCCTACCTTATCTTCTGCACACAAACCAAAATTTTCCTAGTTGCCATCAATTCTAAGAAAGAGTCACCGGACCCGAAACGTTAACTCTCTGTTTTCTCTTCACAGATGCTACCAGACCTGTTGAGCTTTTCCAGCAACTTTTTTAGTTCCAGACAAGTTGATTATTTCTTAATGCATTAATCATTTATTCCCTATTTCTCTCTCTTTCCAGCGGATATTATTGCACACGATTTAATTAAGGAAATGATAAACATGGACCCACAGAAACGCCCCTCTGCAAAACGTGTGTTGAAAAATCCTTTCTTTTGGAGTCTTGAGAAACAGCTTCAGTTTTTCCAGGTTTGTTTTCCCTTCGTCTTCAACTATTCCTGTTATTAAACCTTCTTTGTTAGATGCTTAATATTGTTGATTAAGAGAAGAAAGTGTATTTAGAGGAAGTTACTCACATCGGATAAGTACCTACTTTATGGAGTGCCTTCCCTGCATTTTCAAAATTTTATCCCTGCCTGTCTGTTTGAGAAAGATAGATGTTTTTGGCGATTCACTCCTTTGCTGAGTAATCTCTCACAATGATTATGATCAAGTCTCTTTATTCAAAATGTTCTTAGCCATAAGGTACCAACAATAACTATTAAAGCAAGAATTAACATCTGCACTATCCTGTTTGAAAATAAGACTCCACTCTACCATGAGCAGCTTATTGATTAAGGCAGAATCTTTTATTTAAAGGGTTACATATTAGCTGTTGGAAGTGTGAATCCAAAGGTTGTTCAGTGTTATTGTGCATCATATCATTCCTTAGACAGATGGTTTTTAATTTTGCCTTTTCCCCTTTAATGTTTTTTTCTTGCCCTCTCCTTTCCTGAAGCCAGGAACTCGGGTTGTCCTCCTGTATTCATCCAGGTCAGTCACGGACAAACTTATTTCAAGCTTAGAGGTGGTAGAGCTTTGTTTAAACCTGCTCTTACCCAGCGTTTGGGTGGGGTATGGGCATAGTCATTAGTTTAATGAGCTGGAATATCAGCCAGTTTTTATTTCCACTCCCTCCCGGTCATTGAGTATATAGAAACCAAAAGAACTGCAGATGTTGTGAATCAGGAACAAAAACAAAGTTGCTGGAAGAGCTCAGCAGGTCTGGCAGCATCTGTGAAGGAGAAAACAGTTAACGTTTCGGGTCCCCTCCAGCCCCACTCCGTACTGACTCAGAACTGTTCAAAATCACTTCTGGAATTCCCTTCCTAAAGGGTGGACTACGGGTGTATCAGCCACCCCCAAACGTGCACATGCATGTATGCGCCAGTCCCATGAACAAATGAAAATGCCACCAATATGGTGATTGTGGTCACCAAATCATCAGGGAGAAGAGAACGTTTTGAATTTTTAAATTGCGTGCGTAAAGGCAGGAAATGTACATTGTTGAAATCAGTTTTCTATTTCGGTTACAACAGATACACAACATGACTTCGGGATCATGTCAGAGTCTTGTAATTTTGGGTTAATCATTGCAGGATGTCAGTGATCGAATAGAGAAGGAGCCTCTGGATGGACCAATAGTAAGAGAACTGGAGAGAGGTGGACGAAGCGTAGTTCAAGGTGACTGGAAAGAACATATCACTGTACCTCTGCAGACAGGTGGGCAGCTCATGTGGCTGACTTGAAGTTATGCTCATTCATTCTCAAGTGATTTAAGAATAGCTGACTGTACTCACTGCTAACCCTGTTTTAGTGACATTGGCGATAGTTGTGTAAACTCATTGGCTTGCTATTGTCTTGCTACTGTTAATTTTTATTATGCTGTCAGTTTTTATTTTATCTTTACAGAAGAAAATGAATAATGTGAAGTTATTGTTTTACCTGACCATACTCAGGAGAGGAGGAAATAGGTTTTGCAAAGAACATGCTTGTGCAAATCTTTTGTAATTAAACCTTCAGCTAAAATCTGACTTCTTGCTCAGCATGTCTTGAAATTCTGCTCATGTTCCTGTGAATATCCACAGACATTTCCTTCAGATTCTCTTCTGCTTTTTTTAATCATAGAATCCCTACAGTGCAGAAGCGGGCCCTTCCACCCATCAAGTTCATACTGACCCTTCAAAAGGGATCCCACCTGGACCCGTGACCCTACTCTATCCTCATAACCTTGCATTTTTCAGTGGGAAATCCACCGAACTTGCACGTTCCTGGACACTGTTGGCAATTTAGCAGGGCCAATCCACCTAACCTGCAGATCTTTGGAATGTGGGAGGAAACCCACACAGACACGGGAGAACGTGCAAACTCCACACAGTCACCCAAGGGTGGAATCAAACCCAGGTCCGTGGCCCTGTGAGGCTGCAGTGCTAACCGCTGAACTGCTGTGCTGCTCCATTCTTAAATGAAAGCCATCACAACCTTTATCTTGTTCATCTCCAATTGGGAAACGTGAGGTTGCAGTCTCTGTAGTATGTGGTTGCTGTTTGACTGTGGAACTGTTGAAATCAGTCTAGATTTTAATGAGGTCAGTGGTTTTGACTGAAGAGGTTCTCCTTTCTTTCTCATTCAATCAGCTGTCTGTCCCACCTTGTGATGTAGGAATACATGACCTGCAAAAGCCTGGAGTAGGGGCAGTGTGGTGAGGATGAAGCTTATTCAGTGGGACAGCAAACTACTTTTTGTCTTAGTAATTTTCATGCCAGTCTTTATAAAGGAATTATAGAATTCAATGCCACAGAAGGAAGCAGCTTTATCCCCATTGTGCTTTTTCTAGTTCTTGAAAGTAGCAGTCCCAATCAACAGACTTCTCTGTTCTTCCTTCATATCCCCCAAAATACTTCTTGATTAAGGGTTTTGATCAATCTCCTTTTGAAAGTTGGTCTTGAATCTAGTGTCACTCCCATTTCAGGCAGTCCATTCCCAATCTCAACTCTGGGTTTATAAAGGGTTTTAATAAAGATGCTCAATCATTTAGTCTTTTGTGCTGTGAGGAAAACAATCCCAGCTTCTGTGATCTTTTCACATGATTAAAAGGCCTAATCCCAGTGCCATTCTGATAAAGCTCTACCCACTTCAAGGCTTTAACAGCTTTTGAGTATGGTGCACATTATTAGACTCTATCCCATTTGAAGTCTTACCACTGATTTATAAAAGGGAATCTATTCTTCTGTGGGGAATGGGACTTGCCCATGATATCTTGGAACGTAGCTGTTGTGTATATGAATCTGCATCTGATAACCCCAATCCTAGTCTTGGAATCTGTCGTGCAGGATCTGACAGCATAAGTTAAATCTCTGTTTCCATTTGTCTTATGATCTCTATTCCCTTAACTGCATAAGGTTTACCAGCCTATGGCCAGGATGCTGAGAACAGTGGCATGAGGCAAGAGCTTTGTCGCAAAGTAACTTTTTTATTTTTGCAGATCTTAGAAAATTCCGATCATATAAAGGGAGCTCAGTGCGAGATCTTCTGCGAGCAATGAGGAATAAGGTAATTGTACCAGTGTTTCAAGATTTGTTACTTTGATCTCTAATAAAATGGCTAATAATTCTTGTAAATGTTTCACGTGAATTATTTGGGTCTCTGTCAGTCAGGTGAAGCGTCGACACCTGTTAATGTAATCACAGTCAGTGGTAACCCCGCCTGGTCACTACTCAGGGATGTGTTGCAGTTAACCTGCCATCTCCACAAGGCACCAGTTTCTTTGGGCATGTGGAGAGGGGCAGTGAGAACCTTAATAGAGGAAACCTCTAAAAATGAATGAACTAATCCATGAATTAGTAAATGACATCCATCAACTACTGGCTGCGAAATAGCTGTGTCACAGAATTGTTATGGTACAGAAGGAGGCCATTTTCCCTATTGTGCCTGCACTGACACTTTAAAAGGTGCCTCTTTACCAAATGCATATCTCCTGCTTTTTCCCCATAAGCTTGCACACTATTTCTATCCAAGTAATCAACCAGTGCCCTCTTGAATGTCCCCATTGAACCTGTCTCTACCCATTTCCAAGTAGTGCACAGATGGAAATTGTGTGCAGGGACATGTAGAAAGGACAGGAGGTTGGCACTACGTCATAGAATCAGTGTAGGCACCATGGATTGAATGGCCTCCTGCACCAAAACAATTCTGTAAACTACTCACTGCGGAAAAAGTCAATACAGTGTGGAGCTGGAGGAACACAGCAGGTGAGACAGCATCAGAGGAGCAGGAAAGTTGATGTTTTAGGTCAGAACCCTTCGTCAGAACTCAGTGTGAAAGAAGTTTTTTTTCACACAACACTATTGCTTCTTTTGCCCATCACTTTAAAACTATGCCCACTTCGTTTTTGAGCAGAAACAGCTTCTCCCTTTCTACTGTATCCAGTAATACGTAAGATGTCAATAACTTGCATTTATATGGTGCCTAAGAATTCCAGAGCCTAGGACTTGGGCATGTGAAGGCATGGTGCCAATGTGGTCAAGTGAATGGAAATTGAAAATGTGAAAGAGGCTGGAATGAGGGAGCACAAAGGTCTAGGAGGGTTGCAGGGCAGGAGGAGGTCACAGATGGGGAAGGATGAGAACATGCAGAATGTTAAAATCAAGTTTGTGAATTTCAAATTTGATGAACTGTAGAGTTGGCGGAATGTAGGTCAGCAAACTAGGGGAGATAAGTACAGAGCTTGGTGTAAGGTAGGATATGGGCCTGAGAACTTTAGATGAGCTAAAACTTGTGGATGGGAAATGGAATGTTGGCTGGAGAGCCTTGGAGCAGTGCAGTCAGGAAGGGATGTCATTGGGAATGTTTCAGCACTAAATTGCTGAGGTGGCGTAGTAGCAATGGGCTTGTTACAGAGGTGGCAGTGGGTAGTCTTGCTCGTGAAAAGGATAGGAGTTAAAGAGTAACCATGGACATGCTGAGGTTCAGGCTGCTGTTATAATGAGTTGTAGAGAAAGGTCACAAGAACTCAAAAAGTAATTTGTCTCTGTTTGTTGCAAGCTGTAAATGTGTAATGCTACAAACTAATCCTTCTTCGTGCTGTTGAGTTAAGAAAAGGAAGTCATTAAATGGGACTACTCAGCATTCTTCATATTACAGCTCTAGCGAATGACCTAGGACAGAGCTTCCCAAACTGTTGGCTAACTACAATAGCTGGCATGGAGCTCTGACTTAGAGGTAGAAGCTGCTTGGCCACTTTAGGTGCTTGGATTTTTCAGTATGGGCACGGCCTTACTGGTCAATCCTTGAGGCCTGATTCATTTTCTGAAAAATCCAATTGAAGTCTTTGTAATTTGAAAAAAACTCTGCAGTTCAAACACCCTCCCTTAGTATATTCTCACCGTGCCTCTCCCGTTCTCTCAGATTTCATCCAGGCACTACCCCCAGAACAGACTCCTAGCTCTAAGGTCGTGTCATTTCCAAGTATCGAAAAGTGGTGACAATCAAAGCACTGATCACTCCATTTTTAAGGATAAACCTGTTTATCGGCAATTAGCAGAAGAGTTTGTTGGAATTCAGCTAAGTGACTAGCATTCCCAAACCTAATTTCTGATCTTGGAGTTCAGGTTAACTCCAGGGAATAGAGACTGCAGAGTCAGCAGCATAAAGGGTGGTATATAAGATGACTAAATAGAGTCATCCTGAACTCAGCTTGTTTACCTTCTGGTGGCAGTCTGGTTACAGAGTGAAGTTGGCAATGATCTCGAGCAGATTTACAACCCGGCAACGAAGAATGTGTAACACCATGAACCTTGGGATAAAATATGCCACTATTGAATAATTAATGGATTTATCAGTTCTTTGAAATGTTTTGTAAGTGAGATTAATAAATGTTTTGTGAATGTTGCCTTTAAAGTATTCTTCCAGCCTCACTTCAGCCTCATCCTTCTGGTATCTGGCCTTCAAGAGTTTGAGGCCTGATGATGCCCTTCTGTTCCTGTGAAATGCCTGGTCATCCCAATAGCACCTAGTCTCTCACTAACAGATTAATGTAGAAATTAAACCCATATTCTAGCCTCTTCTGACTATTCATTCAGTCATCATAGATTCAGATCAGTTTTATTTTCAGTTATTATTGAAACATGGAATTGCTTCATTGTGAGGACTGACAAATTGCCTAAGGTTTTATTCATTTCTGTGTTTGCAAAGTGCCTCTCAATTTGACAGTATATTTTTTGTTGTGATATGATTTGCTGGGGGATGCTATTAGTGTGTGCAAGTATCAAATTTGATTTTGTTCTTTTGAATGTCTGAGTTTTTATTTGTTCATGGGATGTGAGCGTCACTGGCCAGGCCAGCACTTATTTCCCATCCCTAATTGCTGAAAAGGCTGTAAATAGTTTACCAGATTTCTGGAGTCTGAAGTCACATGTAGGCCAGAACAGGTAAGCATGGCAGAATTCCTTCCCTAAAGGGCATTAGTGAACTGGATGGGTTTTTAGAACATAGAACATAAAACAGTACAGGCCCTTCGGCCCACGATGTTGTGCCGAACTTTTGCCCTAAACCTAAGGTCTATCTAACCTCCACCCCTACCTTATACTATCATCCATATGCCTATCTAATTGCCGCTTAAATGCCCCAAATGAGGCCGACTCCACTACCGTCTCCGGCAATGCATTCCACACCCCTACTCTCTGAGTAAAGAACCTACCTCTGACGTCTCCCCTATACCTACCTCCTCTCACTTTAAAACTATGCCCCCTCGTAATAGCTACCTCCACCCTAGGAAAAAGTCTCTGGCTGTCCACTTTATCTATACCTCTGATCATTTTGTACACCTCCATCAAGTCACCTCTCATCCTTTGTCGTTCCAAAGAGAAAACCCCTAACACTCTCAACCTTTCCTCGTAAGACCTTCCCTCCGTTCCAGGCAACATCCTGGTAAATCTCCTCTGCACCTTTTCTAACGCTTCCACATCTTTCCTGTAATGAGGCAACCAGAACTGGACACAATACTCCAGTTGTCGCCGAACTAGGGTTTTGTATAGCTGGAGCATAACTTCACGGCTCTTGAACTCAATCCCTCTATTAATGAAAGGTAACACACCATACGCCTTCTTAACAACTCTATCCACCTGGGTGGCAGCTTTCAGGGAACTGTGGACATGAACCCCGAGATCCCTCTGCTCCTCCACACTGCCAAGAATCTTTCCGTTAATCCTGTATTCTGATTTCAAGTTTGTCCTTCCAAAATGAATCACCTCACACTTTTTTCAGGGTTAAACTCCATCTGCCACTTTTCTCAGCCCAGGTCTGCATCCTATCAATGTCCCTTTGTAACCTAGAACAGCCCTCCGTACTATCAATAACTCGACCCACCTTCGTATTGTCCGTGAACTGACTAATCCACCCTTCCACTCCGACATCCAAATCATTTACAAATAGAAGAGGACCCAGAACAGATCCTTGTGGTACACCACTTGTAACTGAGCACCATGTTGAATATTTTTCATCCACTACCACCCTTTGCCTTCTAAGGGTCAGCCAATTCTGAATCCAATCTGCCACATTTCTCCCTATCCCATGCCTCCTTACTTTCTGCATGAGCCTACCATGGGGGGCCTTATCAAACGCCTTACTTAAATCCACGTATACCACGTCCACTGCTCTACCTTCATCCACGTGTTTGGTCACCTCTTCAAAGAATTCGATAAGGTTTGTGAGGCATGATCTACCCCTCACAAATCCATGCTGACTATCATGAATCAAACTGTGCCTTTCCAAGTGATCATAAATCCTATCTCTCAGAGGTTTTCCAATAATTTGCCCACCACTGAAATAAAACTAACTGGCCTGTAATTCCCGGGGTTATCCCTATTCCCTTTTTTGAACAAGGGAATGACGTTTGCCTCTGTCCAGTCTTCTGGCACTATACCTGTGGACAGTGAGGACGAAAAGATCATCGCCAAAGGCCGTGCAATCTCTTCCCTTGCTTCCCATAGAATCCTTGGATAAATCCCATCAGGCCCGGGGGACTTATCTATCTTAAAGTTCTTCAAAATTCCTAGTACATCTTCCTTACTAACATCAACCTCCTCTAGCCCACCAGCCAGTTTCACACTGTCCTCCTCTACAACTAGGTCCTTCTCAGTTATGAATACCGAAGAAAAGTATTCATTGAGGACCTCTCCTATCTCTTTAGACTCTGTGCACAAATTCCCTTACAATCTTTGATCGGCCCTACCCTTTCTGTGGTCATTCTCTTATTCCCCATGTATGTGTAAAAAGTCTTGGAGTTTTCCTTGATCCTATTTGCTAAGGTTTTCCCATGCCCCATTATAGCTCTCCTAAGCCCTTTCTTCAGCTCCTTCCTGGTTAACTTGTATCCCTCTAGAACCTTTTCCGATCCTCTTTTCCTAAACCTTTTATAAGCATCCTTCTTCCTCTTAACCAGTCGTTCGACCTCTCTTGAGAACCAAGGCTCCCTCACTCGACCGTATCGTCCCTGCCTGCTAGGGACAAACATATCGAGCACACGCAGTATGCATTCCTTAAATAATCTCCACATTTCAATAATGCTCTTCCTGACAGCATCTGTTCCCATTTTATGTTACCCAGTTCTTGCCTAACAGAATTATAATTACCCTTCCCCCAATTATAAACCTTACCCTGCTGTATGTACCTATCCTTTTCCATGACTATTGTAAAAGTAACAGAGTTATGATCACTACCACCAAAATGCTCTCCTACCAACAGGTCTAACACTTGGCCAGGTTCATTGCCAAGCACTAAATCCATTATTTCCTCGTGTTGGTCTATCTACGTACCGTGTCAGGAATCCTTCCTGAACGCACTGGACAAAATCCGCTCCATCTAAACTATTAGAACTAAAAAGTTTCCAATCAATATTTGGAAAGTTGAAGTCACCCATGACTACAACCCTGTGACTTCTGCACCTTTCCAGTATCTGCCTCCCAATCTGCTCCTCCACTTCTCTGCATCTATTCGGAGGTCTCTTAAAAAAAAAACCCCAACAAAGTGACTGCTCCTTTCTTGTTCCTGACCTCAACCCAAACTGACTGTAGACACGTCATTCTCGAACTGCCTTTCAGTAGCTGCTATAATAGCCCTGACTAGCAATGCCACTCCCCCGTCTCTTTTTTTCCACCCTCCCTATTTCTTTTAAACCATCTAAATCCCGGAACTTCCAACAACCATTCCTGTCTCTGAGTTACCCAAGTTTCTGTAATGGCCACAACATCGTAGTTGCAAGTACTGACCCATGCTCTAAGTTCATCCGTCTTATTTCTGATACTTCTAGCATTGAAGTATACACACTTCAAACCATCCCTGTGTCCACAATTATGCTCCATTGACCACATTTCTTTATTAACAACCTCACTCCCTGTTGTGTCTTTAGGAAGGCTGAATACCTCATCGTCTGAATTATAAATCCGGTTTCCCACCCCCTGCCAATCTCTAGTTTAAACCATCCCGTATAACTCGACCAACTCCACCCCCCCACCCCGGATATTTGTGCCCTTCCGGTTCAGGTGCAACCCGTCCTTACTGTACAGGTCCCACCTTCCCCAGAATGTGCTCCAATTATCCACATAAATGAAAACCTCCCTCCTACACCAGCCCATTAGCCAACAACCAGCCCTGTTTGCAACAATCCGAGTGGTTTCATGGTGTTAGGCTTGTGTTTTATTCCAGGTTTTTATTGAATTCACATTTCACCATAGTGGGATTTGAACCCAGGTCCTTAAAACATTAACCTAGGGTTCTTATTTGCTGTCCAGTGACATTACCACTGCAGCACCACTTCCACCAGTATGCATCAGGAGGAGACTTGGTTTGTGTTCATGGTTTGCGGTGCTGGGATGGGTGGCTTAACACTTTAGAAAATAGGCTGACGATAGGCAAAATAAGAATGTTTGACTGTACATCTAGCATTTATATACCTTGCATGTTTTTTTTTCAGAAACATCACTATAGGGAACTGCCAGAGGAAGTGCAAGAAACTTTGGGCTCAGTCCCAGATGAATTTGTTTGTTATTTTACCTTCCGTTTCCCTCATCTGTTACTCCATACATATTATGCCATGCAAATCTGCAGCCAGGAGAGACTATTTCATCCTTACTACTACCAGGAGGCTGCAGAACCAAACCAGTTAGCCCTTTCGGTAACTGACAGCTTTATATAATTCAAAGGCAAAACATTTAAAGCAAAATTGTTTATTTTTAAAATGCATTCCAGCCAGAGGCCTTCTTAGCACATAAGTACTAAAATACTGTGTTTTGGTGACAGACGTTTACTGAGTGAAGAAGTTACCAAACTACTACTAAGTGCCTTTATGAAAACTGCACATAGCCTGCAGGATGTTCCGAGGCAAGGTCGTTCTCCAGTTTAAGGACCTGCAGTCTGACTGCCACTGCTACATTTTTAATGCAAGGTTTCCTTGCAGGAAATTGTTTCTTTTCTCACTTTTTAAAAAAGAAACTGATTCTCCTTCTGCACTATCATGGACTGCTGCATGTTTCACTATTTCATGTGTCAGGGATCAGTGTTAAAGGATATTGACCATGTTGTGACTCTGAAGTTCAAAGGAAGGCATTCATTCACAGGCGCTGGTTAAGCTTTGAGTTGTGCAAGGCCTTTTGCTTGAGTTTGGCTAGGTCATGCCAAGACAGTTTGATTCATGTTATAAATATTGAAGCACCTACAATACCAATCTATGGAATAGTCTGCCCATTACAACAGGACAAACTATTCAGTCCTGTCAAAAGAGTGCAATGAGTCACTGTGTCCCTTGGTCTGTTGGCGCTGACACAATGGGGGCAAAATGCAATGGATTCTGATCCGAAAGCAAGGAAGGTGGAGAGTGATTGACACTTAACCAGTGGGAGAGTGGTTAACCATACAAAGCAAAATCTCTTGTTGAAAGCTACGCTTCCAAAGAGCAAGATTTTATATTGGGACGCTTCTGGTATTTGTAACTTGATGCCACTGTTCTGTGTTTGCAATATTTTGGTTTTGCTCTTGGAAGTCCAAATACTGAGCAGCAGTTATCATCAGGTTTTAGCATTACAGATTAATCACTCGAATTTGCAGAGTTTCACCCACATGCTAACTGAAAACAGCTTGAACAGTCCGCTTATTTATTTAGTTAGGACATCATGTACTGAAGCTTGATTATCTGAATTACTGTTATTGCCCATTACAATATAGGGCAGATGAATTTTGTGCTCTATTGTTAGGGAAATAATGAGATGAGTGTAGAGACAATGTTTTAATCTGCATTGCATTCCTGCCCACCTCCAATGAGAAATCATTTGTCTTCACAGATGAAACTTGTGTGACGTTAAATTATGTCACCTCATTCATATTTTCCGATTTTATCCCTACTAACCCCCAACTCTCCTCCAGATCAAGTGACTTTATTGCAGGTCCTTCAATACCATCGATCTGGGTGGTGAGTACAGGATAAGAACCCAGCCAACACTTGGTAAAGTTGGGGTAGGTACTTGAGCTCTGTTTAATGTGGTTTCCCAACAGCAAGACCATGATTGCAGACTCCCATAGGTTCGTAGCACTTGCTACAACAGCCCTGATGTGGCATGAAATGTTGCATTTAGTTTAGTCAATTTACCAAAAAAAAGTGTATTTGTGGTAAAAGCTCAGTATTTGGTACTTGCAAGGAAAATCATTATCTCACAAAACAGTGCAGCCCACGTTAATTGTCAGAATAATTTTTTTTAATGTACTGATAATTAAAATGCAGTAACTTATTTATTTATTGGGGGGATTTGCCTTTATATCTGGGAGTGATAGTTTTGACTTTTCAAAGTTTAATGTACATTTGAGATTGATTTTATGTTTCTTTATCCATCTGCAGTTTGAGGTGGTTTGTATATATCTGAAAGGTGGGATCAGGTGGCTGTCTTTTGGAGAGTGTTAACTTTGTGTTGCTTTTGAAAGAAGAGTGGAAAAAGTTAACTTCAGTGTCTTCACTTACAAAAAAAAGGTTGAATTGTGACTATATATGTTCCTTCTTATTTTGACATTTGCACTAAAAGATTTGATCTGCCATCCAGGTTACTCAGAAGCTGGTTTAAGTAATTGATGTAATTCCATAAATAACATGTTTAGTTTTATGATTATACCGTGTATCTTGTTCATGTATGATATTTTTTGACTTCTTTAAGAGGTATGATTTTAAAATCCAAAGTGCACTTTTTGAAATCTATTTCAATTGTTACAAAGTAAGTCCCAAAGACATTGCTGCACTTTTCCATTTGTTATTCCAAGTCTAATTTCAATTCTGATCAGTTGCAGTACTCTCGCCAACATTGTCAGTTCCAGTCTTTAACCACAGTGAATTATTTTAAGGATGCATAACATTTCAAGGCTGAGATTGATAGTGAAGCGTGTAAATCAATTTGGTAAATGGAGTTGAGGCACAGTGCAGCTGTGATCTAATTGAATGGTAGAATATGGCTGAGAGGGAAGAACAGCCTTGTCCTATTACAGTGATAGATAAAGGAAGCAAGCTAACTCATTCCAGCCCCTCTGTCCAAAAGTAGCTTGCAACCCAATGCCCACCCACACTGGCACAGCGCCAGTCCAGCACATTGGCTAAATTCACTTCTGTGCACAGTACATCATTTTCTACTTGGAAAGTGATTCTAGTTAATTCCATTTTTAACTGCAAGTATGATTTGAAACAGAATATTTCTTGATCATTAGATCTCAAATGCTAACACATTTTACATGATTTTATATTCTTGACTCCTGTGGAGGAGTCTGTTATTTACAAGTATCCTAATGGGGGTAAGATGCCATTTTTCCTCTCACAAATAATAATTTTGTTCAACCTAAGAGTTTTTATTACATTGTCTGAATTAGCTGTGATTGCAGCAGAAATTAACTAGGATTCGGAGTGCCCTAATGATGTCTCCTGTGGTGAAATACAAGTTTTGCTGGATATTTTTTACAGATTAATTTAATCTTGGCCTGTCTGTAGGTATGATGATTGATTGTTGTTCATTGAAAATTTTGTTTAGGTCTGACAAGTAATGAATCTGTTCAAAAAGACACTTAAAACTGCAAAAAGAGAATAAGTTAACACCCTAGACGATAGGTTTGTTTACTGCCAGAGCTAAAAATATGCCATTAACCTGCTAAATCAGTCTAGCTAATTCTCTGGTGCATTCAACACACTGCAATGTTGCCAATGATGTACAAAACCTCTATAAAGACTGCCTCCATCTGTGGAAATATCATAGACATAACTGTGAAATTGTGTACCTACAGTGATAAAGTACATGTTTAATCCTGGGCAAAAGAAAAGTCTGTAAAGATATAACATGACTTTAAATGCATTTTGAAAAGCATTATTGATTTGGGATCTGTGCAAGGAATAAGAACTGCAAAACACTGCTCTTTTTGAGACTGTTGTTTATGCAGTACAAATTTTGAGTTTGGATGGTTGCAATGTTAAATGGTAAATCATGCTTTAACATACTGGGAATGTAATTTTTTATTGATAGCCGTCTGGGTTAAGGCAATAAAATATTTTAAAAATATGTATGCTTGTGGCCTCTAAGTTTTGACACCTTTTTTATTGAACTGTTTTTGACAAATTAACCTTTTTGAAGATACTGATCCTCCATCTGAGACATTTTGAGAATCTATTAACTACGACGACTTAACACAGTTTAAGCTTTAGTTCAGTCCATTTCTCTGGGGTTTTCACACCAAGTATTGATTATATAAAGTGGGATAGACCATATCTGTAGAGTACTTGATTGTATAAAGATGGTATTATCCTCTAGATGTTGTGGAGGCACCTTGAAAAGATGATCTAAGCATCAGGGATTTACCTTACTCAGAAGGATTAGGAAAGTTGGGTTTAAATCCATTGTAAGGTGGGAAGTTTACAGTTTGACTGAAGCTTCAAGCTTATGAAAATGTAAACGAGAACTTTGTTCTCGATGGTCAACATGCCTAAGGAGACTAGCTTAAAAATAAGGTCAGCTGAAGCTGGGAGAGTTATGATTTTAATGAGAAAGATCTTTGATTCTTTCGGAGTATTTACTGGTTTCAGATATGAAAAGGAACTCTGATCGGAAAGTGGATTAAGAGAGTGCATGGACAAGGCTGTGATCTCTCACCCATCTGTTTTTCTATCTGCACTGAAAGTATTCTTGAATGAATTGACGGGGTGGATGGTACAAATGTAGGAGAGACAGCCATCAACAATTTGAGGGGGGGATGTGGTGTGATGGCCTATTGGTATTCTCACTAGACCATTAATCCAGAGGTAATGTTCTGGGCATCTTGGTTTCAATTCTGCCAAAGCAGAATTCAATAAAGAAAATCTGGAATTAAAGCATGAAACCATCGCTGACTGTTGGAAAAACCCATCTGATTCACTAATGTCCTTTAGGGAAAGAAACTGTTGTCATTACCTGGACTGGCCTACACATGACTCCAGACCATACGCCAATGTGGTTGACACTTAACTGCTGTCTGGGCACTAAATGCTGGCCTGCTCAGTGACACACACACCCCATGAATAAGTAAAAGCAAAAGTCACTATGCCAATGGTACCATCATGAATACTTGCAAAAATTACTTGATACAGTCATAAAAGAAAGCGGTAGGTATATGGGCTTATGTTCAAAGCAAAGATATGCTACTGTGATGACAGAAAAAAGGCAATTCCACTATGTGATATAACTATAAATGGAACCTAGTTAGAACAGGTCAATCAATTCAACTTTTTAGGAAACTATATTCCCAGGGTGACGGTGGTGGGGAGATCCCATAGAAATCTATAAAATTCTAATAGAACCTAGACAGGGTAAATGTTCTTGATGACCAGGGAGTCCTAAGCCAGAGATCACAGTCTAAGGACATACCATATGAGCCTGTGGAATTGTCTGCCATAGAAAGTGGCCAAGGCCAAATTATTGGATATTTTCAAGAAGTTGGAACAGGGAACTGAATAGGATGATCAGCCATGATCATACTGAATGATGGAGAAGGCTGAATGGCCTACTGCTGTTCTTATTGTCTATGTTTTGTTCTTTTAAGGCACAACATTTGATGTTAAAAACTGTAAGGATAGAAGACACAAGCACTTCAAAAATATTTAATAAGCAAGGGGCAGAAATCAGGTTTGGGTGGGATATAAAGTCAATCACTATCACTAAAGATAAAATATAAGGAAAACAGGCTCCCTGAACTTGATGGGTCTCATCCTCAAATGTTAAAGAAAGGATGACAAATAGTCTGCAGAGGGATATAGACAGGGTAAGTATGTGGGCAAAGCCTTGGCAGATGGAATGCAATGTGGGGAAATGTGAGGTTTTGCACTTTGCAGGAAGAATAAAGGAACTGGACGTTATTGAATTGGAGAGAGAGTCAGAGGTGTCCACCAGGTGAATGTCCACCCTTAAGGTTGCAGGGCAGGTAGACAAAGTAGTAAAGAAGGCATATGGGATACTTCCCTTTACTGGTCAAGGTGTAGAGTTTAAAAACAGGGATGTTTTCTGGATCTGTATTAAACATTAGTTAGGCCACAGCTAGAATAAAATGTGCAGTTCTGAAATGCACCTCATAGGGAGGATCTGATTGGAGAGGGTGCAGAGGAGATTTACCAACATTTTGCCTGGGCTGCAGATTTTCAGTCATGAAGAAAGATTGGATAGACTGTGGTTGTTTTCCTTGAAGCAGAGGAGACTGAGGGGAAACGTGATTGAGATGTATAAAATCAATTTAAGAAAGCAAAGAGGAGGAATTTGTCTTCTGAGGGTTGTGAAACAGTAGAATTATTTACCACAGAGGGCTGTTGAGTCTGGGCCATTAAGTATATTCAAGCTTGGGATAGGTTTTTAATTAGTAAGTGACTTGAGGGTTATGAGGAAAGGGCGGGAGAGTGGGTTTGAGGATTGTAAGATCAGTCAAATGTCCTACTTCTTTGAAATGAGTGGACAAGTCAAAATTGTATTTACAAAATTAGGCCAACGTTCTAAGAAACGTCAATGTGAATCTTGACATAAGAATATGTGTACTGAAACATGTTCTGCACAGTAACAAATTATGAATGTGAAGCTTGGCGCATTCAGAAAACTAAAGAAAATCAGCTTTTAAATGTGGTGCACAAGGAAACTTGTGAAGGTAAGCTATGTGGAACCAAAAACTACTGGAGGAGCACTAAATGAGACTGGATTAACAGTCAAGTAGAATAGCTACAGTGCAGAGAGAGGTAACTTAGCCCATCAAGACTGCACTGGCCCTCCAAACAGCATCCAACTCAGACCCCTATTCCCATTACCCCACATTTACTGTGGCTAATTTAACTGGACACCACAGGGCAATTTTTTTTTAGTGTAGCCAATCCACTATGTGCAAATCTTTTGCCTGTAGGAGGAAACTGGAGCACCCAGCAGAAACCCACGCAGACACAGGGAGAGCATGCAAACTCCACACAGTCATGCAAGGCTGGAATCAAACCCGGGTCCCTAGCACTGTGAGGCTAACCACTGAGCCACCATAAACGAGGGCACAAGTGCTGCCCTAACCAAGAGAACTAAAATTGTATCAAAAGAAGGCGTGGAATTCATTAAACATTATCCATACAGAAACATTACAATGGAATGACAAATAGAAATGTAATGAGTGGCCAATGGTGAAGGAAGCAGTAAGACAACAAAACCTGGCTTAACCAGAACTGTGGTGTCAGCTGCAGCTGTTGTGGTTGGAAAGTGTGGCAGACTGTGGTTTACCTATGACACTTAGCAACAAATGGATCGTTGAAGTAAATCCCCAACAATGTCCATTGCAAAGGCTATAAATAGATTTGAGGGATATTAGATGTGATTTTGGGGAAAGGGTACAGGATGGGTCGATATGACTATTCTGTAGAAGGGATGAAGTGAAAGGGGAACTGAGTTAATGTTAGTGCAGCTGCGCATTAATCTGAAGATGTTTCAGTTTAATCCAAGTATTTTGACAGCTACCAGCTCGGTAAAGTATACAGGCCTCTGGTTGTGTGTTTATCATCCATTGCAAATCAAATATTAACCAACGTAAAAGCACATGATAAATATAAGATTTTTAATGCTGATTGCTATTTGAGTTGGGAAGTGCACACTGAATGTCATTCACTAATGCTTGCGTCAGCCTTAGGCAAACATATACTTACAGGGCAGCAGAAATAATCATCCCATATATTTTCACGAGAATGCCTGCTTCAAATGTTGAGGCAATATTTTGCCTAATTCTTGAATATTTTGAAATTGGAATAAACTGTTGAGCGATGAAATTGGGGCACACTTCTGACAAAAGTTGAAATCAGTATAAACCTAGTACTCTCCTCCCAGAAGGGCTCTGAAGACTGGATGTTGATAGAGATTGGCAGGCTAGGTGATGTTATTGAGAGTTGTGGCTAAAAGATGAGTAAATGGAATTGAGTGTCGAACAGCTGTAAATTGAATGATGGGAAAGTTTCACGATTCTGAATGGTCTACTCTTGTTCTGAAGATCTGTGTCCTAAAATTCAGCCTTACATCCTCTTGTGAGTGGGAGAACTACACATGAATTAAGAGAAGTGTTTTTTATTTTTAGGGATTTGTTCATTGAATGTCGGGATCTTTGGCTGGGCAAGCATTTATTATCTAAACCACATTGCTGTGGGTCTGGAGTCACGTTTAGGCTAGACTTGGGGACAGCAGATTTCCTTCCTGAAAGGACTTTAATGAACCTTTTCTTTGAGTGCAGTGGTTATCACTGTGAGTGGACTGTTTTGAACAGAGTTTTATCACTGTTTTTTGCGGAGAGTTTCTGATTTTGTGTTGCTGGTTCATGGAAATGGGCTGCTGATGGATATATTAGGCATAATTTTAACAAATGCCTTGGCAATGTGGGATGTTTGTGAAAAAATCCATTGTTTCAAGGTTTTCTCTCAATTTGCCATAAATTGCATCTCAATTTTTAGCATCTGCAAGTTTTTCCATTTTACTGTATGTAATAGTAGGAGATTGGTTTGGAGCACATTTCACAGCTATCCCTGAGCTGGGGAAGCCCACTGATCCCGATTATATGTCATTTGTAAGACCAGTGTTACACGGAAATTTTCAGTGAACAAATTTCTCATAAGCATATAATTGGATATTATATTATAAACTCGCTGATCATAAACCACCTCCTCTGGCTATGAGAGATAGTAGGAACTGCAGATGCTGGAGAATCTGAGATAACAAGGTGTAGAGCTGGATGAACACAGCAGGCCAAGCAGCATCATAGGAGCAGAAAGGCTGACGTTTCGGGCCGAGACCCTTCATCAGAAATGGGGGAGAGGAAGGGGGTTCTGAAATAAATAGGGAGAGAGGGGGAGGCGGATAGAAGAGGGATAGAGGAGAAGATACGTGGAGAGGAAACAGACAGGTCAAAGAGGCGGGGATGGAGCCAGTAAAGGTGAGTGTAGGTGGGGAGTTAGGGAGGGGATAGGTCAGTCCAGGGAGGATGGACTGATCAAGGGGGCGGGATGAGGTTAGTAGGTAGGAGATGGGGGTGCGGCTTGAGGTGGGAGGAGGGGATAGGTGGGAGGAAGAACACGTTAGGGAGGCAGGAACGAGCTGGGCTGGTTTTGGGGTGCTGTAGGGGGAGGGGAGATTTTGAAGCTTGTGAAATCCACATTGATACCATTGGGCTGCAGGGTTCCCAAGCGGAATATGAGTTGCTGTTCCTGCAACCTTTGGGTGGCATCGTTGTGGCACTGCAGGAGGCCCAGGATGGACATGTCGTCTGAGGAATGGGAGGGGGAGTTGAAATGTTCGCAACTGGGAGGTGCAGTTGTTTATTGCGAACCGAGCGTAGGTGTTCTGCAAAGCAGTCCCCAAGCCTCTGCTCGGTTTCCCCGATGTAGAGGAGGCCACAACAGGTACAGCGGATGCAGGGTACCACAATAGCAGATGTGTAGGTGAACATCTTGATGTGGAAAGTCTTCTTGGGGCCTGGGATGGGGGTGAGGGAGGAGGTATGGGGGCAGGTGTAGCACTTCCTGCGGTTGCAGGGAAAAGTGCCGGGTGTGGTGGGGCTGGAGGGGAGTGTGGAGTGGACAAGGGAGTGAATGAGAGAGTGGTCCCTCCGGAAAGCAGATAAGGGTGGGGAGGGAAAAATGTCTTTGGTGGTGGGGTCGGATTGCAGATGGCAGAAGTGTCGGAGGATGATGTGTTGGATCCGGAGGTTGGTGGGGTGGTATGTGAGGATGAGGGGGATTCTTTTTTGGTTGTTATTGCGGAGACGGGGTGTGAGGGATGGGGTGCGGGAAATGCGGGAGACACGGTGGAGGGTGTTCTCGACCACTGAGGGGGGATGTTACGGTCCTTAAAATGAGGACATCTGAGATGTCCGGGAGTGGAATGCTTCATCCTGGGAGCAGATATGGCGGAGGCGAATGAATTGGGAATAGGGGATGGCATTTTTGCAGGTAGGTGGGTGGGAGGAGGTGTATTCTAGGTAGCTGTGGGAGTCGGTGGGCTTGAAATGGATATCGGTTTCTAGGTGGTTGCCCGAGATGGAGACAGAGGTCCAGGAAGGTGAGAGAGGTGTTAGAGATGGTCCAGGTGAACTTAAGGTTGGGGTGGAAGGTGTTGGTGAAGTGGATGAACTGTTCGAGCTCCTCGTGGGAACACGAGGCAGCACCGATACAGTCATCAATGTAACGGAGGAAGAGGTGGGGTTTAGGGCCAGTGTAGGTACGGAAGAGGGATTGTTCCACGTAACCTACAAAGAGGCAGGCATAGCTTGGGCCCATGCGGGTACCCATGGCCACCCCCTTTGTCTGTAGGAAGTGGGAGGAATTGAAAGAGAAGTTGTTGAGGGTGAGGACGAGTTCGGCTAAGCGGATGAGGGTGTCAGTGGAGGGGGACTGGTCGGGCCTGCGGGACAGGAAGAAGCGGAGGGCCTTTAGGCCATCTGTGTGGGGAATGCAGGTGTATAGGGACTGGACGTCCATGATAAAGATGAGGTGTTGGGGACAGGTGAATTGGAAGTTCTGGAGGAGGTGGAGGGCGTGGGTGGTGTCACGGACGTAGGTAGGGAGTTCCTGGACCAAGGGGGAGAAAATGGAGTCCAGATAGTTGAAGATAAGTTTGGTGGGGCAGGAGCAGGTGGAGACAATGCGTCGACCAGGGCATTCAGATTTGTGGATTTTGGGAAGGAGATAGAAGTGGGCAGTGCGGGGTTGGAGAACGATGAGGTTGGAGGCCGTGGGTGGGAGGTCACCTGAGGTGATGAGGTTGTGGATGGTCTGGGAGATGATGGTTTGGTGCTCGGGGGTGGGGTCATGATCAAGGGGGTGGTAGGAGGAGGTGTTGGAGAGTTGGCGTCCGGCCTCGGCAACATAGAGGTCAGTGCGCCATACTACAACTGCGCCTCCCTTGTCCGCGAGTTTTATGGTGAGGTTGGGATTGGAGTGGAGAGCTGTATGTTCTGCGGGGGAGAGGTTGGAGTAGGTGAGAGGGGTGGAGAGGTTAAGGCGATTGATGTCTCGACGGCAGTTGGAGATGAAGAGGTCAATGGAGGGTAGGAGGCCTTGGGGTGGTATCCAGGAGGAGGGGTGTGTTGGAGGCGGGAGAAGGGGTCAGTAGAGGGAGGGTTAGGTTCACGGTTGAAGAAGTAAGCGTGGAGGCGGAGGCGGCGGAAAAACTGCTCTATGTCCAAATGTGAGCGGTATTCGTTGATGTGTGGGTGGAGGGGGACAAAGGTGAGCCCTTTACTGAGGACTGACCGTTCGTCCTCAGTAAGGGGTAGGTCTGGGGGGATGGTGAAGACTCGGCAGGGCTGGGTGCTATTGTCCCCTCTGGAGCTGCTGGCTGTGGAGGCTGTGGGCAGAGCGACATCGGCGTCAGCTGTGGGCGGGCTTGCGGCGACACAGGCGGTGGGCGGGGTTGCGTCGGCGTCGGCGGTGGGCGGAGTTGCGTCGGAGTCGGTGATGGGCGGAGCGGCATCGGAGGTGGGCAGAGCGGGGTAGGCGGCGGCAGCAGCGGTGACGGTAGGCGCGTCTTTGGTGTCTGTGGTGTTGGTCTCGGGAATGGAGGCGGTGGCATCAGCAGTGATGGTGTTCGCTGTCCTGGAAGTGGGGTACCCAGTGGTGGCGGATGTGACGTCATCTGTGGGTTCTCCGACAGTGGCCTCATGGCCAATGGCAGCAGGCACGTTGTGGGGAAGGTCCTGGGTAGGGTTGGGGATTTGGGAGGTGGAGAGAGCCCGTTTTGTGTCACAGGCACCAGTAAGTTTACTGTACTTACGGTTTTTAGTGTCCAATAAAGCTGAGTAGAATTGTGCGTTCAGGTTGTGGATCCTACGAAGAATAAAAAACAGGAGAGGTCCTTTGCAGGTCTGGGAGAGGGAGGGTCCGAGCTAGGATAGGCTTGATTGTAGTGCCCGGAGATGCCGGCGCATTGCTGCGAGTGTGTGTTTCAGGAGTCACAGGGAGAAACGCTTCTGAAGGATCTCAATGCTATGAATGTAGACATTGTCATGTTTGGGGCCAAATTGGGAAGGCTTGAATGTGGACTGTAGTCCATTGGTTCCGTAGGCAGGTACTAAGAAAGGTGACGTGGCTGTAGTACCTGTTTTGCTTCAGGACATGGTCGAGCAGTTTCAAGGCCGAAGAGATTACGAGAGAGTTGCAGTGGGAGAGAGATCCCCTGAGGTTTGACAAGCTTCAAAATCTCCCCTCCCCCTACCGCATCCCAAAACCAGCCCAGCTCGTCCCCGCCTCCCTAACCTGTTCTTCCTCCCACCTATCGCCTCCTTCCACCTCAAGCCGCACCCCCATCTCCTACCTACTAGCCTCATCCCGCCCCCTTGACCTGTCCGTCCTCCCTGGACTGACCTATCCCCTCCCTACCACCCCACCTACACTTACCTTTACTGGCTCCATCTCCGCCTCTTTTTGACCTGTCTGTTTCCTCTCCACCTATCTTCTCCTCTATCCATCTTCTATCCGCCTTCCCCTCTCTCCCTATTTATTTCAGAACCCCCTTCCCCTCCCCCATTTCTGATGAAGGGTCTAGGTCCGAAATGTCAGCCTTCCTGCTCCTCTGGCTATGAATCTGATTGGTGTGTAATTTCTCAGATTTTGTTTGCAGAGTGGAGATTGCGTCAGTGAAATGTGATAACATTCTGTACTATCTCCGGGTGTTTCTGCAGTTTCGCAATTCTTTGTTTCGATTCTATTTGACTGGAAACTGAAACTGGTTGTTCTCGTCTCTACAAGTACTGATTGTTATTTGAACTTTCTGTAAAATAGTATTGATGAATCACTCATCAAGTAACATTTTTGGGTAAGTTTTGATCATCTTGCCTCTAAGGGTTTTCTGGTTTGGTTGAACCCTCAAGTTTTAGTTTCTATAGTCACAGACTTCATTATTTCTTCACTTGGAGGTGTGAGGAAATGAGCTAGTCTTCAATTTATTGAAACGTTTACGTCATTGCTGTAAAATTAGTACAAAATGTATAAATTAATCAATCAAATTGTTTTAGCTAATAATTAGATGGAGCTGAGAGAGTGGCGGGGGTGGGGGGTGGTGGTGTACAAAGAAAGAGGCAGGATTTGGGAGGGTTGTGGATAGGCCTGTAGATTAATCGTGAGATGGGGTCAAGTGGAAGGGAGAAAGGGGACTGACAGGAGAAGAAATGAGAACAGATGATGGTGGGTGAATGGAGGAAACTGTGAGGGCGTTTGGGATCTGGGGTTAAATGGGGAATTATAGAAAGCACTGGAAAGATAAAGGGGAATCAGAATGGAAGGTGAACAGATATAAAGCAGTTGGAGGAGGAGGAGGAGGAGTGAGAATGTTGAAAAGAATACTGCAATGGACAAGGGATGGAGATGGAGCAGGGCAGCAAGAGATGGAGTGATGGGCCCTATTTATTTTTCATTCTTTGATTATGGACTAAAATGGGAGAATGATTATTTTAAAATCTAAGAATTGTTGAAAGGATTTCTGCACTTTTTTTTTCAAAGGAAGCAAAATACCCAGATGCATTGTAAGTGTTGCTTGTGCAGCTGCTTTTTGGGGAGGTTACTACAGACTAGCGAGTCCCAGGCTATGTACAAAGGGAGATTTGGCCAGAAACAAGTAGCTGTGGAGTGATCAGTTTCGATGACAAAACCGACAATTTTCTGATTGTTCAACCTCCTCGAAGCCTGTGTGTGTGTGTGAGTGAGAGAGAGAGAGAGAGTGAGTACGAACATTTGGGGATGAAACCATTAGACCACTGGAAAGGAAGGAGTTGTTCTTGGTCTGCAGTAAAAACCTCAAGCCTGAAGAAAGGTAGTTTATTTCCACTCATCAGTTTTTATGAACTGTGGCTGTTAATTAGTAACTCCGATACAGTGTGAACTAATTGGTCTGCACCTCCTGCAAGCAAGTGAAAATATCTGGAGGAGGAAGGCCAAGTCCTGAAAAGCCAAAAGGATCAGCTCGGCAAACCCTTTGGACAGGGACCATTGAACTGTCTTCCGAGTCGTAGTGCACGGAAACAGGGCCTTAGGTCCAACCAGTCCATGCTGACCATAATCCCAAACTAAGCTACTTCCACCTGCCTGCGCTTTGCCCATAGATGAGGGATGGATTGGATATAAAGAGCCAAGATGCAGATAATGTCACGGGATAGAAAATGGGATTTGGAATTGGGAGAGAAATGAAAATGGAAGGCAATTGTGCGAGACATGTGACATCAAAGAAGGAAAGGAAGGCTGATACAGTGCGCTGTTATCTATCCTTTTAAAGGTAACTCCTTATTACAAAAATATGAACATTTCTAGTTCCTGAGGCAATCATCAGGGAGACTGGTGATTTAACAGTTTTGTTTCAATTTACAAATGTTTGCTTGTCCAGCTCTTGAGTATTGGTGAGGAAGGGGATCTTGAAGTTTTGTTTTACATTCATCAGGACAGAATTGCAAGAATTCCACATGTTAAAGGAAACTATCATTTATACCGAACGAGAAGAATTAGAATCCCTACAGTGTGGAAACAGGCCCTTCGGCCCAACAAGTCCACACCGAACCTCAGAGCATCCCACCCACATCCATCCCCCTATGACCCACCTAATATACACCCTCTACCTCCCTGAACACTACAGGCAATTTAGCATGGCCAATCCGCCTAACCTGCACATCTTTGGACTGTGGGAGGAAACCGGAGCACCCGGAGAAAACCCAAACAGACATGGGGAGAATGTGCAAACTCCACACAGACAGTCGCCCGAGGCTGGAATCGAACCCAGGTCCCTGGCGCTGTGAGGCAGCAGTGCTAACCACTGTGCCACCGTGTCGCCCGAAGGTGCTGACTGGTTAGTAAGTGGAGTCTGGTGGAGGAGTTGACATGGAGATTGCACCAGGGAACGGTTAACTGCCAACCTTTTGTTTAAATTTAAACCAGGAAGTTGACTCTGATTGGTCAAGCCATTGCCATAAGCAATATAACAGGGAATAGCTATTTCTGGGTTGTCATTCATTTAAAAAGATACAATGCATGGAAATGTTCTTTTTGTTTGTGAAAAACGAGGCCCTCTGTGGATAAAAATGTGGCTTTTAACATCCATAATGGAGCCACATTGCAAAGCCAACAGATATTCTTCAATTGCCTTGGATGTATTTCTTGGCACAGTCAGGGTTGTTTTACAAATATTGTCCAATTGGAGGAACATGTCTAATGTTGAACGCAATATTCTATGTTTTCCAACCACAGCCTGTTTTGGCTATAGTCAGTATTCTACCTGTTCAAACAGCTGAAGGGATGTGATGTTTGATATCTAGCATCATGCCAGCACTGAAATTCGTATACCATGTTCCACGTTTGTGTGGTCTTTTTGGCGTGATGGCAACATCCTGTTATTGGAGAACCCTGCTCATTTTTCTACTGTATAGTAGTGTAAAACAGCTGAATTTCAGAGATGGTAGGAACTGCCGATGCTGGAGAATCTGATATAACAAGGTGTAGAGCTGGATGAACCAAGGGTCTAGACCCGAAACGTCAGCTTTCCCATTCCTCTGATGCTGCTTGGCCTGCTGTGTTCATCCAGCTCTACACCTTGTTATATCGACTTCACCCTTCAGTCAGATTTTGAGACCCTCCACTTGTAGGGTAGTCTGAAATAGACTGGGCATCTTTTAGGGCCAAAGGTGATGGCCTTGTCCCCATTCTTGTGTTTACATGATATACAGTGTAAAGTGATCTAATCAGGACAGTTATTATTCCACAGGGTAGCTTTGGTATGCCCTTTTTTTTCATCAAGCTTATATGGTGAACCCACACTCTGGGTCAAAATCCTGGAACTCCCTCCTTCATGTTATCCTGGGTCTAGCTGTAGCAAGTGGACTGCAGCGTTCAAGAAGGCAGCTTGCCACCACCTTCTCAACGACAGTTAGCGACGGACAATAAATGCTGGCCACATCTCATCAGCAAACAAAATAAATTATCTAACCAAACTTCTCAGACAATATAAATTGTTGTTTATTTTGAGATTTGGTATTCTTGTGACTCTGTCCTGATTGGTTCAAGATGAAAAGATTCAACAGTATGTTTCTTTTACAGCAATACAGATATTTGCTCCTGTTATATCAATAAGTTGATTCATTTATGGAGTTTCTTTTACAGAGAAACTGAACTGAGATAGGCGATTGCCACTGGCTCAGATTAAAATCTCAAGAACCGTAATGGGTAGGTGTCGCAATAACTAAATATGATTTAGAATGATATGTAATTCAGCCTTGATATGTAATTCATAATATCCTTAATATGTAATTAATCCTTGATATGTAATTCAGCCTGTCAGAACTACTATGTCTGTAAACCTCTCAATAGATAGCCGTAAGTGATTGTTTCATCATATGTCTGAGCATTGTGTGCTGTATTGAGACAATTAACTTGTGGGATTTATTTTCATAATAAGTGAAACAAATGTTTTGGTGCCTTTGTAATTATGGAGCTGAGGAGGCTGGGATCTCCAGAATCTGCATCATTTCACTGTCTTATTATTTCACAGGGCTTGGGTATCGCTAGCTGGGCCAACACTTTTTACCCATTCCTGGTTGCCCTTGAGAGGGTAGTGGTGAGCTGCTTTCTTTAACCGCTGCAGTCCATGTGCTGTGGGTAGACCCACAAGGCCACTAGGGAGGCAATTCCAAGATTTTGAGTCAGTAACAATGAAATATTTCCAAGTCAGGATAGTGTGTCTCTTGGAGGGAAACTTGCAGGGGGTGAAAGTTCCACATATCTGCTGCCCATGTCCTTCTCGATGGTGTAGGTCATGGAAGGAGCGAGTACCTAAGCTTGCAAATGGTTTAGGAACTGCTAAGCAACAAAGCAATTATTTTATTCAAGCAAGATCAGTCTTAATTAAGGGCTAGTCATGTGAATTGGTCAACACAAATAAATAGTATTAAAGCAGTTTTGTATCTGTCAGTATTTCCTGCTCAAACAACGACATGCAAACTGAACAGAAACTGAATTTACAGTTGGTCTACAGGAACATAGCCAATCAGTACAAAGCTGTAATAGTTATATTTAAGCAGCCATTGTAACAGGCAATTATACACCTTTGTACCACAGATCACTGATTGTAGGTTCAGTTTTCAAAGGTGCCATGATGATTTGTTGCTGTGCATCTTGTAGATGGTATGTGCTGCTGCCAGAGTCCATAAGTCATGGAAGGAGTGAGTACCTAAGCTGTGGACCAGTTGCTAATCAAGCAGGCTCGGTTCTCGATGGTATTAAGCTTCTTCAGTGGTGCTGTTATAACTGCGTTCATCCAGGAAAATTGAGTATACTCCAGGGCGCTCCTGATTTATTCCCTGTAGATAGCGGACAGGCTTTAAGGAGATGGATTATTCAGTGCAGAATTCTATACTTCTGACCTGCTCTTGTAGCCTAAGCTTTTATGCAACTAGTTTAGTTCAGTCTCTAGTCAATGGTAATGTTTAGGATATTGATAGTGGAGGTTTCAGCAATGCAAATGCCATTGAATATCAATGGGCAGATGGCTGGATTTTGTTTTGTTAGAGATGTATATATTGTCTGGCACTTGTGTGGCACTTATTAGTCCAAGCCTAAGTGTTGCCCAGGTTTTGAGGCATATGATCATTGACTGCTTCAGTACTTGAGGAGTTGTGAATTGGGCTGAACATTGTGTAATCATCATCAAATATCACCACTTTGGACTTCATGTTGGAAGTTCATTAACAGCAACTTAACAGGCTGCATCCAAGGGGGATACCTTGAAGGTCTGATGTCCTGGTCTGTGATGATTTGGCCAACAATCACAATCATTTTCCTGTGTGCTAGGAATAACTCCAATCAGAAGTTAGTGTAGTGGCATTAGCACTGGACTATTAATCCAGAGACCCTGGTCATCTTCCTGTGGCAGATGGTGGAATTTGAATTCAATTTGTTGAAAAAATACTGGAATAAAGAATTTAATGATGAGCATGAAACCATTGCAAATTGTTGGAAAAACTGATCTGGTTGACTCGTGTTCTTTAGGGAAAGAAGTCTGCTGCCTTCATCTTGCCTGGTCTACACGTGATGTGATTGACTCGTGACTGTCCTCTGGGTAATTAAGGATGCACAGTTAATGCTGGCCTAACCAACTATACCCACAGCCCATGAATGAATAGAAAGAGACAACAGTGGAAGTGTTTTCTCCTGATTCCCATTGACCTTAGCTTTGTTCAAGTTCTTTGATGCTCTGTTCAATTTCTTTTATCATATTTTCATATGGCTTTTCTTCCCAGAGGTGGTGAAAATAATCCCAGCCTAATTACCAGCCCATTGAACCATATCCTCAACACTGCTTCCATGACTAACAAGTCCTTGTTAGGGACTTGAACCTGGAGATTCTGGTTCAGAGGTAGGGAAGTTACCATTGCCCCACAGGAGCTCCATACCTCACTTGGTCAAATGCTGTGTAAAGATGGATATTGTCAGCTTGCCTCTGGGATGTAGCTTTTGGGTGCATGTTTGGACCAAAGTCATATAGACATTTCATTTCAGATTTAATGCTCCTGGCTTAAATTAAACAGTGCAATGTTGAGGGGATTATTCTTGAACATTACAAATGCTGAGCTTTCATGATGGTCATATGTTTAAATTTATCTTTTAACTAAAAGTGACACAGGAATTCCACCTTACCATGCGGCTTGGAGGCTGAGACATGTCCTTGTGTTCTGGTTGCCATAGACAGAGAAACCCAAACGCGCCCACTGGCAATTGATCCCGAATCGAATTGAATTGAATAATTTATTGTCAGGTGTATTCAATGTGTAAAAATACAGTGAAAAGTGTGTGCCTTCGTTGTGCATACATGGCGCCATTCGCATTAACATAGAATAAGATAAGGGAAGGATAAGTAACTTAAGAGAGTCCAACATTCCTGTCCACTGCTGCTGTCTCGCTTCGGGCTTTCCAGCCCATGCCATGCCGCTGCCAGCCTCCCGCTGCCTCGCCGGCCCACGCCATGCCGCTGCCAGCCTCCCGCTGCCTCGCCAGCCCACGCCATGCCGCTGCCAGCGTCCCGCTGCCTCGCCAGCACACGCCATGCCGCTGCCAGCATCCCGCTGTCTCGCCAGCCCACTGTTGCCAGCCCACTCTTGATCTGCTGCCATCGCTCCAACTCGTGCTCGATCCATCATCGCTGCAGGACACAATCCGCGAGTTCAGCTCCTGCCACGTTGTTCCCGGTCGCAACTCAAACTCCTTAGGTAGGTAGTTAAAAGGGGTGGATGGGGTGGGGTATAGGTTTACTCCAGAGGGAGATGGAAGAGGGGAGGAAAAAAATGGAAGGACAAAGAAAGAGAGGGAGAGAGAACTGGTGAGCAGAGTGGAGCTCCAAATGGAGCGACTTACTCTGCCACTGTTTTGCTGGTGTAATAGTAAACAGAAGCAATAACCATAAAGAAAGTTTGTGATTACTTTAAAATGATTGGCAAATCTGTAATTGTGTTTGAAAACAATTGAAAAATATTCTTAAAATCAGTTTTGTCATTTTTGTCATTTTGTCAGGGATAAAAGCATCCCTGCTTTTATATTCACGACCTCTCAAAATAAATGCCAACATTGCATTTGCCTTCCTAACTACTGACTCAACCTGCAAGTTTACCTTAAGAGAATCCTGGACTAGAATTTCCAAGTCTCTGCGCTTCAGACTTCTGAATTTTTTTTCCCCCATTTAGAAAATAATCCATGCTTTTATTCTTGGTGTTAAGCAAAATACAATTTATTTAAACACTATAGTTAAAATACAACAGGAAGGCAGTTGAAATATGTTTCACCCAGATACAGTGAGGAAAGGAAATAACTGGAAAGAAGAGACACTCAGCGAGATGAGTGGGAGATCTGGACTCCTGAGCAATTGAAAAGCTTGTGGTTGCTATTTGTTCCAACAGTTATAAACCAAACCAGACTCCCTCAAAATATATTATTAAGAAGGAAGCCTAGACCATAACTTTTCTTATTTTAAAGATCAATGTCAAGTGCTGTATTCCAGATGCAATTCGATTAGGTGAATTACTTAAGACCATAAGACATAGGAGCAGAAATTAGGCCATTCAGCCCATTGAGTCTGCTCTACCTTTCAATCATGGCTGATAAGTTCCTCAACCCCATTCTCCCGCTTTCTCCCCGTAATCCTTGATAATCAAGAACCTATCTACCTCGGTCTTAAATGTACTCAATGACCCGCTCTCCACAGCCTTCTGTGGCAGTGAATTCCATAGATTCACCACTCTCTGGCTGAAGAAATTTCTCCTTATCTCCGTTCTAAAAGGTCTTCCCTTTACTCTAAGCCTGTGCCCTCAGGTCCTAGTCTCCCCTACCAATGGAAGCATTTTTCCAACATCCACTCTGTCCAGGCCATTCAGTATTGTGTAAGTTTCAATTAGATCCCCCCTCATCCTTTTAAACTCCAATGAATATAGTCCCAGAGTCCTCAAATGTTCCTCATATGTTAAGCTTTTCATTCCTGGGACCATTCTTGTGAATCTCCTCTGAACCCGCTCCAGGGCCAGTGCATCCTTCCTGAGATATGGGGCGCAAAACTGTGCACACAATACTCCAAACGTGGGCTGATGAGAGCCTTATAAAGCCTCAGTAGTACATCCCTGCTTTTATATTCACGTCCTCTCAAAATAAATGCCAACATTGCATTTACCTTCCTAACTACTGACTCAACCTGCAAGTTTACAACCTGCAAGAGAATCCTGGACTAGAATTTCCAAGTCTCTGCGCTTCAGACTTCTGAATTTTTTTGCCCATTTAGAAAATAATCCATGCTTTTATTCTTGGTGTTAAGCAAAATACAATTTATTTAAACACTATAGTTAAAATACAACAAAAGAAACAAAAACTTGGGATACGTTAATTCTATTGGAAAACTTAACAGAATAATAGATACCGTAACTATTACTAATTAACTGTTCCAATATAGTAGCAACCTATAAACACACCCCATGGCAAAAAGGCAAATTCAGAAAACAGATTTTGTCTCACATGCAATCGAGCAGTCCAGGAAGAGAGGCCCAGGTTTTTGGCTGTAATTGAAAGAAGGAAAAATAGTTTCCAGTTCTTCAAGACCCCAATAGCAAGTGCTGAAAGCTAACAAAAAATCCTGGTTCTGAGAGCTTGACCACACCCATTCAGGCTGCTTCTATTGTTCCAACCTTTTTAAAAAAAAAACCCAAGGCCTCACAAGTTGTTTATCTTCTCATAGACTGCTCATCACCTGTTCCCCAATCTCTTTCTCAAAGAAGTCAGCACAAAACACAAATCTTAAAACCCGGCATTGTCTCACAACTCTGAATGCCCAGAATTAGCTGTATCATGTGGAAGTAAAGGTGGTTCTGGTAAGATCATAAGACTGTACAATATAGGAACAGGAGTGGGCCATTTGGCCTCTCAATCCTACTCCACCATTCAATAGGATCACGGCTGATCTGATATTCCTCTCATCCACTTTCTTGCCCTTTCCCTGTTACTCTTGATTCCCCAACTGATCAAGAATCTACCTTAACCTTAAATATAGACAAGGGCTCTACCCCCAAAGCTCTCTGTTTCAAGGAGTTCCAAATACTCTCAACTCTCTCAGAAGAAATTCCTCCTCAGCTCAGTCTTAAATTGGTGCCCCTTAATTCCGAGACTATGTCCTCTGTTCCTAGACTCTCCCATGAGGGGAAACATCCTCTCAGCATTTACCCTGTCAAGCCTTTGAGTCCTGTATGTCTCAATGAGATCACCCTCATTCTTCTGAACTCCACTGAGTAGAGCCCCAACCTGTTTAACCTTTGCTCATAACACAATCCCTCTATACTGGGGATCATTCTAGTGAATCTTCTCTGAACTGCTCCAATAAAATGATATCTTTCCTTAAACCAAGGGATTAAAAGCTGCTCATGGTTCTCCAGATGTGGTCTCATCCAACACCTTGTCCAGTTGCATTAAGACTTCCCGACTTATATACTCCAACCCCTTTGAAGTAAGGGCCAACATACCATGAGCTTTCCTGATTTCCTGTTGTATCTGCATGCTAGCTTTGTGTTTCATACACAAATACTCCCAAGTCCCTTTGTGTTGCAGCTTTCTGCAGCTTTTCTCCATTTAAATGATACTTTGTTCTCCCTTCCAAAATGAACTTCACATTTTCCAATATTATACTCCATTTGCCAGCTTTTTGCCCACTTACTTAACCGATCAATATCTCTCTGTAAACTGTATTCCTCTTACAACTTGCAAATTTGGCTCCAGTATATTCAAAGTTACCATGAATGATGAGAAAAAATTTGAGAAGATTCTGAAAAATGTGTGCCATTATGCAGAAGATTGCACAAGACTTTACACGAGCTAATTTTATTAATTTCTTGAAGGAATGAGACTGAAATTCTGCTTCGAAAACCTGTGGCTGAAGCAGGGGTCTTTCTAGTGGAATGGACTGTCCGGAAAATTGGTGATATAGTCTCTGTTGTATCTGCTATTCCTTCTGCAGTACTGAAAATGATTTGCCTGTTAATTTACATTGATACTTGAAAACTTCAAGTCAAAGTTTTAAAAAGTGAAATCTTTTCAGGTGATTTCTTCATTGGGGGTGGGTATCATTCAGCAAATGTTGATTCTATAAATCTTGGTTTCTTAATTCTCATGGAGTTTGTAGCTCTGAATAAATGCCACTTGATATTGCTGTCAACAATACCTTTCCGAATGTTGCTGCTAATTGAGAGGAAACTGATGCTGCAATTGGCTAGATTAGATTTTTCCAGCTTTTGGTGGGCAAGACATATCTGGATGGTTTTCCCACATGAAAGGCCAGTGCTGCAGTGAGACTGGAACTGCCTGATGAGAGAGTGGCACATTCTGTAGCACAGGTTTCCATAATTACTGCTAGAACATTGGTAGCAGCAACTGCCTTTGTAAAATTTGGTGATTTTAGCAGTTTTTGTAATATTATGTGGATATGTTATGGTGTGCTATAAACAATTCAACTGAACATTCCTCAAAGCCTGTCCACCATCCACAGGGCACAAGTCAAGGGCGCATACTCCACTTCTGGATTAGTGCAGTTATAACAGCACCACTGAAGAAGCTTAACACAATCGAGAACTGAGCCTGCTTGATTTTTTTTTTCCCATTATTCATTCATGGGATGAGGGCGTTGCTGGCCAGGCAGCATTTATTACCCATCCTTAATTGCCCAGAGGGCAGTTAAGAGTCAACCACATTAGCAACTGGTCCACAGCTTAGGTATTCACTCCTTCCATGACTTATGGCATCGGCACATACCATCTACAAGATGCACAGCAACAAATCATCACGGCTCCTTTGAAAACTGAACCTACAATCGGTGATCTGTGGTACAAAGGTGTATAATTGCCTGTTACGATGGCTGCTTAAATATAACTATTACAGCTTTGTACTGATTGGCTACGCTCCCATAGACCAGCTGTAAATTCAGTTTCTGTTTCAGTTTGCATGCGGTTGTTTGAGCAGGAAATACTGACAGATACAAAAACTGCCTTAATACTATTTATTTGTGTTGACCAATTAACATGACTAGCCCATAATTAAGACTGATCTTGCTAGAATAGAATAATTACTTTGTTGCTTAGCAGTTCCTAAACCTTTTGCAAGCAGTTAGACTTTTGCAAGATGTAATGCCTGGCAGTTTGATGCATTAAACTCAGGAAATGTGCTTTTGATACTTTAACTCAAACTGTTTTTTGTTTCATTGCTTTGCAGAAGATCTAAAGCAGCTACAAATGGAAGACTGGGATGAAGACCAGGTGCGGACCTGGTTATGTCATATTCGAGTCAAAGAAGAACACGTACAGACATTGTATGAGGAACAGGTCACTGGTGCAGTGCTGCAAGTGATGAGCAAACAGGACCTTAAAGATCTTCATGTGAAGCAAGGTCAGATACAATTGATTGTGAATAAAAGGAATGAACTATTGAATAGTCAGAATTTACAATTGGCCAAGTGCAGCACAAGTGAAGTGAGAGATTGCAAAAAGACTTCTCCAATGCAAGGTAGTCCAGATGGCACTCCCAGTCAGACATCACAGACAAAGCCTCTGCCAAACAAAGAGGAATTGAAAAGCCAGGGTCAAGTTACTGCTTTAACATCAGACCCCGCAAGCAGTTCTACTGACTCTCATCTTGACAGCACACTTGAGAAGGTCAATGAAAATAGTCCTCAGACTCCATGCAAACCTCGTCCATTTGACAAGGAAGATATCAATTTTAAATACGTAAGAAACAATGTCCTTCCACCAGAAACTGGGGTCATAAATTTAATTTGTCCCTGTCATGAATATAAATCTCTTGCTATCGCTGTAACATTGAACAGACGACGGCTCCAAGCCAAATTTGCCAATGAAGTTATCAGATTTGCTTCTGGGTGCATGAATGTTCGAAGTAATGGTACAATTCATTTTGGAGTTGAGAATGGCAATGATCATTCTGGATATACACATGGTGAAATAATAGGTATCCCTGTCAAAGATCCTAGCATCTATGTTGATGCATTGGATTACATAGAGAAATGCTTCAAACTGTACGCTGAGGATGCAAGACATTGCATTCGCCCCCCCAAATTTGTGGAAGTGATCAGCAAAAATGGAAGTGAAGGGAAGTTTGTTATTGAGATTGATGTAAACCCATCAATAAAGATTGTGAGAAACAAAATTTACAGAGTTTGTCTTCCAAATTTTAATGAAAAGAAAAATAAAGTTGAATATGAGAAAAAGACCATCTACAGAAGAAAGGGAGCAAAAACTGAAACTATTGATGAAGAAAGTCAGGATGAATTTGTCTCAGGGATGCAAGAAAGAGACAAACAAAGAGAAATAGCAGAAACCACAGAGGAGCCAAGCAAAATCCATGAGGATTTGGGAAGGAAACTATCAATTCTTCTGACAGGTGGCAAGAAATACTTGGATAACAGTCAGCGGTATGTGCTTGTTATAAACAAATGTAAACCAGAAGATTTACAGAAATTAAATTTCTTATTGCATATGAACGTCTTTTGTGTGTTTGACTTCGATCCTGATTCGAAGACCAATGGTTTCTTTGAGCACTACCTAAATCATCACCCAGCCAACGTTCACTTCTTACAAGATTACAAATGTGAAGACCGAGAGAGTGTGAGTGACTTGAAGAAACGCTTATGTTTATTTGATCAAACCAGTTGGATCTTCTGTAATGGGTGCAATCATTATGATGGTGATGAGAGGCCGTGTGATGTGAATACATGGGTGATAAGCAAAAAGAAACACCTGAAGAGGACAGCCTCACTGATCTGCAATGAAATTCTACCAAATGGTTCCTTTGTTGTACTTTTCCTCCTTTTGTCACCAGTAGAACAACCTCTGGTGGACACCTTCCATGAATTTTATGCAGAAATGAACGGCAGAAATGACATCATTTGTATTTCAGAGAGCGATGACAACTATCAGAAGTGGGCAAATCTTGCACAGCCTTCATGCAGCATTGAAACTATTGACCAGATGAGCATTGTTGGGATGAAACTTAACCATGTAAATGACACGATCCAAACCATGCTGCCAACGTTAGTTGACAGTGCCAGATACTTACCGGTGTCAACAAGGGGCCTGTGTTTACTCAAAACTACAGATGAAGAAAGAATGTTCACACTGGAAATACTGAGTGTCAATCAGTGTGAAGAGTATAAAATAGATGTTCAGGATCAGACAGAAATAACCAAAATTGAGAGAGATTTTTATCGTGGTGGTAAAATCAGCTGGCTGAATTTAATGCTGGCAGAGCGAGGATATTGTGAAGCAGTGATACAGCGGAATGCCTACAAGGAAGTTGTTAACATTATAGATGGAATGCTAAAGGGTTCGTCAGGGAAGCAGTTAGTGACTACAGTACACGTATTTCACCATCCTGGCAGTGGTGGGAGCACTGTGGCGCGACAGGTTTTGTGGAATTTCCGAAAGCAGCTGCGATGTGCAACTGTTAAACTATCATGTGCTGTTGGGAAAATCTGTGAACATGCAATCCAGCTACTTGAGTATGAAGAAAATGATCTGACTCAGTGCTTGCCAGTACTGCTGCTGCTTGAAGATGCTGATGAAGATTACTTTGATGAAATTAAGCATGAATTAATACCTGCAATTGGCAGCAAGATGGTGAATATTGTGAGGCCTCTCTTCATACTTATGAACTGTCGGAGATCTAATAATGCTGAAAAACTCTGCAAAAACATCCCACTGGAAGCAGTAGCTGTTACGCACAAATTAACAGAGGAAGAGAAAACGTTGTTTTCTAACAAACGTAAGAAACTTGAGGAACATTTTGAACCAGAGTTTATACTAACATTTGTTCTAATGAGTGAAGAGTTTTCAGAAGAATACATCCAGGATTTTGTGAAACATTTATTGGAAGGTATTGATCACTCTTCTCCTGTTACTCGATTGATAAAGTACGTCGCTTTACTGAACCACTATGTGGAGAATTCAAACATTTCACTCTCTCATTGTGAAGCATTTTTGAACCTTGGTATTCAAATAGATCACATACGCCTGAAAAACTTTGAAACCTCCTTGAATGATCAGGCACGGTTTTTGTTCATACACTTCAGAGACTGCACCAGTGAGATTAAGTCGATCCGAATTGTTCACCCACTTGTTGCCAAGGAGATACTGAATCAGATCTCAGATCAGCCTCGGAGTCAAATTGCGATGGACTTTCTTAAGGAAAAGGCATTTTTTGAGAATCGATTTGCTCGTGATGAATTCATTAAATTTGTTCGAGACTTGTTCATACGACGTCACAAAAGAAGCAAAGGTGACAGTGTGGATACTGTTTTTTCCCCTCTGATTGAAGATATTTGCAATGAGCAGCAAGCTCCAGAAAAGGCGGTGGAAATTCTGACAGCAGCTTATGAATGCTTCGGCAAAGATCCATTTTTTGCGCAGCAGCTAGCTCGACTGCATTACAAGGACCTAAATTTTACTGATGCCATAAAGTGGGCAGAAGATGCAAAATATCACTTGCCAACTAATTCTTATATTTTAGACACTGAAGGACAAGTGTACAGAAAAAAGCTGAACGTTCTGTTTGATCTAACACATTTGCGAACTGAGGTGGTTACTCCTGACAAACTCTCAGAAGCAATAAGTATAGCTGTAAAGGCGATTGAGTGTTTCAGGGCTGCTCAGAAGGCAGCACAGTCTGAACCTGATTCTATGAATAATTCTGGTTTCTTTGGTGAAGTAGAGGTTGGGTGTCATTTATTGCAACTTCTTTCACTGCTGGATATCTTTGAGAAGGATAAAGATGGCAGTTACACAAAACTGACAGAGTATCTTCTGGGTAAAGACGTTCCAGAAGTAATTAAAGAACCTTGGAAAAACTTCCATGGGAAATTGAAAGGCCTGCAGAAGGGGATAAATGAGGCACTTGAATGGATATCTGAAGATTCAAGTTATTTTCAAACTGACAAATGTGAAGACGATGAAGGTGGAACCAGCAATACGGAAGACCATGCACACAATCCTAGGAAATGGTTAATAAAGAAAACAAAAATCTATGCACGTTATTTCTCTTTTACACAACAGGAGGAGCAAAACTTAAAACAGAGTACAAATTCTCACTTGTCCCCCCTGGTAAGGCGTCTGCAAATTTCCAGGAATGGTGGTGGAAACATTACATCAATTTTTTCAATGTTGTCTGACCAAAAAGTTAATCGAGTTGCAGAAAAACTAGAGAAAATAATCTCCATGTATCCTGAAGATCATCAGAAAGAGAAACTAGATCTGGTTGATCTTGTCAACTTCACACTTAGTCATATTGCACTTGCCTGTGTGGCACCAAGGTCTTCAAAGCTGCTAACGTTCAGCCAGCTGAGGGAACTTAGTCAGCAGTTTCCAAAATATAAATACAACAAATCAAGTGCCTGTTTCTTACTTACTTTATTGTATTGGCCAGATGAAGCTTATGACCAGGAACCCAATGAAACTAAATGTCAAATCTTTGACACAGCCCTTGACACAATGAGAAAGCTCTACAACATCAAAATGAAGAATTTGCCTTCCAGAAAGAAACAGATTTATACACATTTCTTCTTGGGAAATGGGCATGGGTTTGACAAAATTGTTCATAAGAGTTTGCTTGAGAAGCTAATTCCGAGCGGCCTAAATGAACGAAGATGGAAGTGGCTCACTGGAGATGTGTGGAAGAACCCCAAAGTCACCCAAAAGTTGAAGCGGGTTAAAGGCTGGACAGAAAATGGAACAATATTTGTACGGGGTCACTGCAAGCACCACAAGATCAGAATCTTGCCATTGCATTTCCCATCAATGCCCCATGGCAACGAGAACATAACCTTTTATCTTGGGTTTACGTACGGGGGACTTTTTGCTTATGATATCCAAGGGGAACGTTAAACATAACAATATACGGCTCTCTGGATCATCTGTTGTTCACTTGATTGCTTTGGGTCAACACTCTTGTTTTTAGCCACTTATGCTGTTGCTTTGGATTCTGACTATCACCTGCCAAAGACGTTTTCACAAAAATATCAGGCACCAATCTATGTTAAACCTGTAGCCTCCTCCCATTCCCACCATCAGGGTTAACTAAATCAGAATTGCTATTGTCCCCGGACTGACAGTTGCCCACGCTCTGAAAATGCTGACACTGCACTAATGCGTGGGATTTAATACCATTTAAATGCCAAATTTGCATATTTGTTTCTTTGTACGAAACATGCGCCTTACTAGCGAGGCCAGCATTTCTTGCCCATTCCTTAATTGCCCAGGAGACTGTTAAGTGTCAGCCACACTGCTGTGGATCTGGAGTCACACATGGGCCTGACCAGGTAAGGATGACTGATTTCCTTTCCTAAAGGGCATTAGTGAATCAGAAGGGTTTTTATGATAACCAGCAGTGGTTACATAGTCACCGTTAGGCTAACTCTTCGTTCCAGCTTTTCACTGAATTCAAACTTCACCAGCTACCGTGATGGGATTTGAATCCACTTCCCCAGAACATTAACCTGAGGTTGTAGTGACAATACCACTACGTCATGCCCTACCCTTTCACATGTAAAATTAGGGAGTATTCTGCTGGGCAGCAATGGTGTTGTGGGGGTTTAAGAGTATTAAACATTACAGATCCTTCATTCTAACTTACCCGTGGAGCTAGAGGTCACCAGGAAAAGGTACATTTAATCTATACTAAGCCTGTTGAGTTTGGTGATTTGGACACATCAGGCTGCTGAAACTCACTGTGATGTGGTGGTCTGTGTAGTAGCTGAAGGAACTGGCATTTATTCAAAGGTTTAGGGAAGGGCATCATATGAAGTGGAATGGAGGGAACCAGATAAACTGATGAGATGATGTCTTTGGTCGGATGATGTCTTTACTAAATCGAAAAAATTCGAAAGAAACAAAAATGTCAAGAACTCTGTATAAATCACTGTATCTTTCTTTTTGTAACGAGATTTTGACAATTTAGCAATGAAATAACAGCAATGAACTTTTCTCAATAAAAGCGCAGAGCAAAGAGAAATTTGTTTTAATTTTTGTTAAATATTCTATATATAGTGTTCACAGGAATGTCTACAATTAACACCACAGTTACTGTTTGGTTTATTAAACAGCATTGTATTTTAACAAATAATACTTTGAAATTGATATAACATCAGGTTAATGTGTGTGAGAACTGAAAGAACAGGAGTAGGCCATTCAGTCTCTAGAACCTGCTCCACCATTCAATAAGATCACATTTGGTCTGGTTGTAGTCTCAGCTCCACTTTCTTGTTACAAGCCAAAAGAGCTGCAGATGCTGCAAATCAGGAACAAAAACAGAAGTTGCTGGGAAAGCTCAGCAGATCTGGCAGCATCTGTCACTGGACCCAAGACGTTAACTCTGATTTTTATTCCTCATAGATGCTGGCAGACCTGCTGAGCTTTCCCAGCAACTTCTGTTTTTGTTCCTGATTTACGGCATCTGCTATTCTTCCGGTTTTTACAAATCTAACTCTGCTTTGAATATATATTAGATCTGGTCTCTCTTCTCTTCTGGAGAAGTCTACTCTTAATGACTCTCTGAGAGAAAAATAATTCTTTTCTGTTTTAAAAGGGAGTCCTCTTATTCTTAAACCAAGTCACTAAGTTTTAGTCTCATAAGAGGAAACATCCTCTGGGTATCCGCCCAATCCGATCCTCTCAGGGTCACACATTATTTTAATAAGATCATCTATCATTCATGTAAGCTCCAATGGAAAAAGGCCTAACCTGTCCAACATTTCTTCATAAGCTGAATCCTTCACCCCAGAAACCAGTCAAGTGAACCTTCCCTGACTTCCATCGAATAAATGATATGTTTTTTCAAATAAGCAGATCAATCCTTTACACACAATGGAAGATTCACTCAGCCCAGTGCAATTTTATAATGGGCATTGTTTTTATTATATTTATCAAAATCCTCTGTTATTTTAATGCTCGTTATCCCAAAAAGCAAAAGTTAAATTGTGAGAGATGTAGTACAAACCAGTTGGCTATTTTCATAGAAACAATTGCTGCTCAAGAAATTGCAGATGAAAATTTGATTTTGTCAGTCATCTAGATCTTCCTATTACAATCCTTTCTTAACTGGACATGTGGATCTGTGCCTTGCCTTTTATATCTCTATAAACTTTAAGTAGATCAATCAGAACAGCGTCATTCCTCAAAATCACAGTTCATTTGGCAGCTCAGACCCAATAACTTCTCATGTCCCCTCAGAAGTCCATCCAGTCTTTTTTAAAGGATTGTCAAGACTCTGTAAATATGCCCATCCTCCATAACGATGGATTTGGTTATTACCTTATCTTTTGCACTAGGCCATGATGGCCCAGTGGTTAGCCTCGTAGCACGAGGGATCTAAGTTTGATTCCAGCCTTGGGTGACTGTCTGTGTGGACATTCTCCCAATGTCTGCATGGGTTTCGTCTGGATGTTCCATTTTCCTCTCACAGTCCAAAGTCGTGCAAGTGAGGTGGATTGGCTAAATTGCCCATAGTGTCCAGGAATGTATAGGCTAGGTGGATTAATCATGGGAAATGAAGGGTAAGCGGGGATGCTCTTCAGAGTGTTGGTGTGGACTTGATGAGCTGAATGCCTTGTTTCCACACTGTAGCAATTCTATGATTCTCAAAGGTGCCAAGTGGATGATCCATCTTGCCCTCCTACAGAAGTGCCCAGTATCTCAGATGCCAATCTTCAGTCAAGTCAATTCAATTCACTCCACTCCACATGATATAAAGAAATGTCTGGAGACACTGGATACTGCAAAGACTATGGGCCCTGACAACATTTCAGCAATAGTACTGAAGATTTTGTGCTCCAGAACTTGCCACACTCATCGCTGAGCTCTTACAACACTGGCATATACCTGACAATGTGGAAAATTGCTCAAGTATGTTCTGTTCACAGGAAGCACAACAAATCACCCGGCCAGTTACCACTCCATCAGTCTACTCTCGATCATCAGTAAAGTGATGGAAGGTGTTATCAACAGTGCTGTCAAGCAGCACATGCTCAGTGATGCCCAATTTGGGTTCTGCATGGGTCACTCAGCTCCTGATCCCAGTACAGCCTAAGTTCAAACATGGACAAAAGAGCTGAATTCCAGTTGTGAGGTGAGTGACAGTCATAGAGTTACACAGCACGGAAACAGACCCTTTGGTCGGACCATGTTCCCAAACTAAACTAGTCCCACCTGACTGCATTTGGCCCATATCCTTCTAAACCTTTCCTATTGATGTACTCATCCAAATGTCTTTTAAATATTGTAACTGTACCTGCATCCATCACTTGCTCTAGAAGTTCATTCCATGCATGAATCACACTCTGTGTAAAAACATTGCCTCTCATGTCTTTTTTAAATCTTTCTCTTATCATCTTAAAAATATGGCCCCTAGTCTTGAAATCCCCTTACCCTAGGGAAAGGACACCTGCCATTCACCTTATCTATACCCCTCATGATTTTATTAGCCTCTATAAGGTCACCCCTCAACCTCCTATGCCCCAGTGAGAAACGTCCGGCCTACCCAGGCTTTCTTTATAATTCAAACCCTCCATTCCTGGCAACATTCTGGTAAATCTCTTCCAAATCCCCTCTGGCTTCATAATATCCTTCCTACAGCAGGACTAGAACTGGATACAGTTCTTCAGAAGAGGCCTTACCTATGTCCTGTACAACCTCAATATAATGTCCAAACTCCTATACTCAAAGGTTTGAGCAATGAAGGCAAGCATGCTAAACACCTTCTTAACCACCCGGTCTAAACATGACATAAACTTCAAAGAATTGTGTACCTTAACCCTTAGGTCTCTGTGTTCAATAACACTACCCAAGGCCCTTGTTTAAATCCTGCCCTTGTTTGTTTTATCAAAATGCAATACCTTGCATTGGGCCAAATTAAACTCCATCTACCATTCTTCAGCTCATTGACCTAAAGATCTCTTTGTAATCTTAGATAATCTTCTTCACTGTCCATTATACAACTAATTTTGATATCATCTGCAAACTTAATAACTATGCCTTCTATGTTCTCATCTAAATCATTGACAATAACCGACAACCTGTCCTGGATTTCCCACGTAAATGGAACAGTCAAGAAGGCACAACAAAGCCTCTTCTTCCTCAGGCGGCTCAGGAAATTCAGCATGTCCATAAGGTCCCTCACCAACTTCTACAGATGCACCATTGAAAGCATACTGTTCGGGTGCATAATGGCCTGGTAGGGCAACTGCTCTGCCCGGGACTGTAAGAAACTACAGAAGGTGGTGTGCACAGCCAGACTGTCATGGAAGCCAACCTTCCATCCATGGACTCTATTTATACAGCTTGCTGCTGCGGAGAGGCAGCCAACATCATCAAAGACCCATCGCACCCTGGTAACGACCTCTTACAATCTCTTCTGTCAGGCAGAAGATACAGAATCCTGAACCCATGCACAAGCAGGTTCAGGAACAGCTTCTTTCTGGCTGTTATTAGACTGTTGAATAGACTCTGTAGCCTTAAATAACGCTGACCTTGCTAATGTTGACCTCGCCTAGTGCACGCCCTGTGCAATGTAATCTGTATGTGTCTAAGTCTTTTTGATCTGTACATCCCTTGTTTACTATGATCTGCCTGTGCTGGGGTAAACAAAGCTTTTCACTGTATTTTGGTACACGTGACAAATCAATCAATCAATCAATCAATCAATCAATTTGTATAAATGACAAACAAAAGTGGACGCAGCACCGATCCCTGTGGAACGTTGCTGGTCACAGGGTTCCACGCTAAAAAACAACCATCCACCATCACTCTCTGTCTCCTGAGTTCCTCAGAACTCAGGAGACAAAGAGTGATGGTGGATGGTTGTGATCTAACAACTAATTAGTCTACCGTGCAGAATATTATCAAAGGCTTTACTAAAGGCCAAGTAAACAATGTCTACCGTTCATCCCTCATTAATCTTCTTGGTTAACTTCCTCAAAAAACTCAAGTTTGTGAGACATGATTTCCCTCACACAAAACCACGCTGACTATCCCAAATCATTTCTTGCTTCTCCAAATGAATATAAATCCTATCTTTCAGAATCGTCTCCAACAACTTACCCACCACTGAAGTGAGACCTCACAGGTTTCTCCTTACATCCCTTCTTAAACAAAGGTACAACATTAGCCACTCTCCAGTCATCTGGCACCTATTCTGTAGTTACCGATGACACGAACTTTTGTGCAAGGGGCCCTGCGGTTTCCGCCCTAAATTCCGACAATGCCATGGGATACACCAGATCAGGTTCCGGAGATTTATCCACCTTTGTATTTTTAAGAACTCCGGCACTTCCTCTTCTGTAATGTGAACTGTTTTCAAAACATCAATAATTATTTCCCTGAATTCTCTGGCCTCTATTTCTTTCTCCACAGTAAAAGCTGACGTGAAATATTCATTTAATCTCTCCCACCTCCTGAGGTTCTAAATAAAGACAACCTTGTTGTTCTTTAAGGGGGCCTACTCATTCTCTAGTTACCCCCTTGCTCTTAATGTATTTGTAGAATCAATTTGGATTATCCTTAACCTTATTTGCCTTTTTGGTCACCCTCTTAAGTATGCCCCTACACTCTTTGTACTGTTCAAGAGATTCATTTGAACCCAGTTGTCTATATCTTGGCTATATCTGATGTATGATTCTTTTTATTATTCTTGACTAGAACCTCAATATCTTTATTCATCCATTGTTCTCTAATCCTACCAGCCTTACCTTTCGCTGTAACAGGAACATAATGACTCTTGTTATTGCACTTATGAACGCCTCACACTTGTCAGACATCCCTTTACCTGCGAAGAGTCTACTCTAATCAGCTTTTGAAAGTTCTTGTTTCATGGCATTAAAATTTGCCTTTCTCCAATTAAAAACTTCTATTTTTATGGAAGGCTTATCCTTTTCCATAAATATTTTAAACTAAATAGAATTCTGACCACGAGACCCAAAGTGTTCCCCTACTGTCACTTCAGTCACTTGCCCTGCTTTTTACACAAGAGAAGGTCAAGTTTTGCGCCTTTTCTAGTAGGAACATTTGCATATAGATAAAGCAAATTTTCTTGAATACATTTAACAAATTCTTCACCATCCAAACCTTTAACACAATGGTGCTCCTAGTCAATGTTTTGAAAATTAAAATCACCTATTATTAGAACCTTTATTATTCCTACATATATGTGAGATCTCTCTATGTATTTGTTCCTAAATTTCCATCTGGCTATTAGGAGGTCTATAGTACAATCCCGTCAAGGTGATCATTCCTTTCTTATTTCTAATGTCAACCCACTGGATTTTCACTGGATGATTTTTCAGAAATATCTTTTCTTGTTACAGCAGTAATGTTTTCCCTGATCAAAAACACCACTCCCTCTCGTATTTTGCCTCTCTTTCTCTCTGTCCTATAGCATCTGAAACCCAGAACATTGAGCTGCCAGGCCTGTCCTTCCCTCAGCCAAATTTCTGTAATAGCTATGACGTCTCAATCCCATGTTCCCACACATTCCTGGAGTTCATCAGCCTGACCTGTAAGACCCCTTGTATTGAAATAAATGCAGTTTAATTTATCAGAGTTACTTTGTTCTCTGACTTGCTCTAATCTGTCTTTTCTAATTAATTTGTTCTTTTCAGGTTTAAAACCATTCTCACCTATCTTTCTACTTACTCTGCCACTTAGGATCCCACCACCTTCCCGTCTCTAATAGTTTACAATCTCCCTTAATAGAATTAGCAAGTCTTCCCGCGAGGATATTGGTCCCTTTCCAGTTCAGTTGAAACCCAGGAGAGATCCCAATGATCCAAGGACCTGAATGCCTGAACATTACAGCACCTCTTGGCAGTCATTGGTTTATCTCCTTTACCCTTTTATTCCTTCCCTCATTCCAGCTTGGCCCTAAGAGTAAATCAGAGATTATTACTTTTTAGGTTCTATTTTTTAATCTTCTGCCTAACTTCTTATATTCATTCTGTAAAGGCTTCATCTTTTCCCGAACTGTCATTCCTCTCAACCTGTACAATAACTTCAGGTTTCTCCCCTTTAACAATATACTTCAAACGTTTTTAGATGTCCTCAATCCTGGCACCATGAAAGCAACATACTATCCTAGATTCAAACTCACTGGTGCTGAATTTCCCAACTGTGACCTTGACAAAAGAATCCCCTCTAACAATTATTCTTTTCAATTTTGTCCTTTCGAATTGTAAAACTAGGGTCGTAGAAAGGGCTTTCAACTAATGTGTTGGGGGAGGGTTAAGTTGAAGGAGAGATTGAAAAATCAGAAAGAATTGAGAGAGCAGAGGTGCAGAGTAGTGAAGATGTGAACGATAAAATGAGACAGGAAGGGGTTAGAATATAAGCAGAAGTTAAAACCAGAGTAAGTAATAATGATCATAGAATCCCTACTGTGTGGAAACAGGCCACTTGGCTCATCGAGTCCACACCAACCCTTAGAAAAGCATCCCACCCAGACCCACCCACCTATCCTATCTCCATAATCCTGCATTCCCCCTGGCCAATCCACCTAACCTGCACATCTTTGGATTGTGGGAGGAAACTGAAGCACCTGGAGGAAACCTACACAGACACGGGCAGAATGTGCAAACTCCACATAGGCAGGGTGGAATCGAACCTGGGTCCCTGGCACTGTGAGACAGCAATTGAGCCACCATGCCACCCAAATAATGATGATTAAAGAGTCAAATCTTATGCTTTTTTATTTGAATGCATGTAGCATTTGTAAGAAGAAAGATGAGTTGGCAGCACAAATAAAAATCAATGAAAATGATTTGATTGTTATTACGGAGGCATGGCTGCAGGGTGACCAGGACTGGAAGCTCAATTTTCAAGGGTATTCAGTGTTCTTATAAATAGAGGTGAAAAGAAAAAGTTTTTAAAAAAAACGTTCGTTAATAAAAGAAGGTATCAGGGCAATAGTGAGTTCTGATGTAGGTACAATAAATCATGATGTGGAAATAAAGAATGGCACAGGAAAGAAGTCATGATTAGGAGTCATCTACCTCTGAAGAGTTGTCTCCTTGTGAGACAAAGAATAAATCAGGAAATAATAAAGTGTGTAAGAAGGGCACCACAATTGTCATAGGAAATTTAAATCTGCATAAGGACTGGATAAATCAAATGGGGAAGGGTAACATGGAAGACAAATTTGTAGAGTGTACCAAAAATTGTTTCATTGAGTAGGACGTTGCAGAATCTACTCAGGAACAAGCTATTCAGATCTAATGATACGTAATGAGATATGATTAATAAGAGATAGTTAAGGATTCTCTGTGGGTAGCAATCACAACACTGTGGAATTTCAAATTCAGTTTGACGGAAAGCCTCGTGGGTCTTAAAGCAGTCTCCTCAACTTAAATAAGAGCAATTATGGAAGTGTGAAGAAAGAGTTGTCTAAAGCAGGCTGGAAAAATAGACTAAGGGGAAGGTCGGTGGCTGAGCAATGACAGACATTTCAGCAGATATTTCATAACACTTAGCAAAAATTATCCTGGTTAAAAAGAAAGACCCAGTAAGAAAGATGAATCATCCATGGGCAACAAAGCCGGTCAGAATTAGTAGCAGGCCAGAAGATGAGGAATTACTAGTGGATGACCAAAAAGCTAATTAATAGAGAGAAAATTGATTATGGAAGTAAGTTGGCAAGAAAAATACAAAAAAGAAGCAAGCGCGTCTACAGGTGTGTAGAAACAAAGAGTAGCTAAACTCAATCCAGGTCCCTTGGAATTTGCAATTGGGGAATTAATAATGGGGAGCAGGGAAATGACAAATAATTTAAACCAATATTTTGCATCAATCTTCAACGTGGAGGACAGCACCATTTTCCACAATAACAGATAATAAGCAAAGTTCTAATGAAGGAAAGGTCTTGTAACAGTCTCCATCACAAGGGACAAACTATTTGGGAATCTAATGGGACTCATAGGAGACAAGACACCAGGACCTTATTGCCTGCATTGAAGGGTATTAAAGGGAATGGCTGCAGAGACAGTGGGGGCATTGGTCAAAATCTTCTAGAATTCATTATATTCCAGGATGGTTCTAGCGGTTTGAAAAACTGCTAATGTGACATCCCTAATCAAGAAGGGAGGGAGGTAGAAAGCAGGAAACCATAGGCCAGGTAGCCTAATATTTATCATTAGGAAAGTTTTGGAGAAACAGCAGAAATAGCAGAAAATTTAGAAAAACTTAATGCAATCAAACAGAGTCAACATGCTTGGAAAGGAAATTCATTTTTGATAAGTTTTCCAGATTTTTTTTGTATTTACTCATTTTATGGGATGTGAGTGTCGCTGACTGGCAAACATTTATAGCCTTCAGGACTTGCCCTTGAGAAGTTGGTAGTGAGCTGCCTTCTTTAACCGCTGCAGTCCACCTGCTGTGGGTTGACCCACAATGCCATTTGGGATGGAATTCCAGGATCTTAACCCAGTGACAGTGAAGGAACAGTGACATATTTCTAAGTCAGGATGGTGAGTGGCTTGGAGGGGAACTTGAAGGTAGTGATGTTCCCATATATTTGCTGCCCTTGTCCTTCTAGATGGAAGTGGCCATGGGTTTGGAAGGTGCTGTTTGATGATCTTTGGTGAATTTCTGCAGCGCATCTTGTAGCTAGTACACACTGCTGCTACTGAGCGTCGGTGGTGGAGGGAGTGGATGCTTGTGGATGTAGTGCCAATCGAGTGGGATGCTTTGTCCTCAATGGTGTCAAGTCTCTAAAGCGTTGTTGGAGCTGCACCCATCCAGGCAAGTGGTGAGCATTCCATCACACTCTTGAGTTGTGCCTTGTGAACATGAACTGCTTCAGAATCCAAGGAGTTGCAAATGGTGCTGAACATTGTGCAATCATCAGCGAACATCCCCACTTCTGACCTTATGACAGAGGGAAGGTCATTGATGAAACAGCTGAAGATGGTTGGGCCTAGGAACTCCTACAGAGATTACTGACCTCCAAAACACACAACCATCTTCCTTTCCTTTTTCTGAAGAAGGGTCTCGACCCGAAACGTCAGCTTTCCTGCTCCTCTGATGCTGCTTGGCCTGCTATGTTCATCCAGCTCTACACCTTGTTATCTCATCTTCCTATGTGTCAGGTAGAGTTTGTCCTTGATATCAGTTTTGCTCGGGCTCCTTGAAGCCACACTCAGTCGAATGTAGCCTTGATGTCAAGCGCTGTCACTCTCACCTCACCTTTGGAATTTAGCTCTTTTGTCCATGTTTGAACCAAGGCTGTAATGAGATCAGGAGCTGAGTGACCCTGGCAGAACCCAAACTGGGCGTCACTGAGCAGGTTATTGCTGAGCAGGGTTTTTATAAGTCCTCACCTGCAGCACTGTGTCCCTGTATTTAAGAAAGGATGTATTGGCATGAGAGGCAGTTCAAAACAGATTCACTAGACTGATTTCTGAGATGAAGGAGCGGACTTTTCGTAAACAGATAAACAGCTTAGGTCTTTTTTCATTAGGATTTAGAAGAATGATTGGTGATCTTATTGAAACATACAAAGTTCTGAGGGACCTTAATGGATGTTGAGATGTGGGATGTAGTTACAGAATATTGGACTCATTTAAAACTGAGAGGCAAAAGAATCTCTTCTGTCAACAGTTAGTGCATATCCTGGAATTCTCTACCATGGGAAGTTGTGGACGCTACATTGCTGCAAGTGTGTAATTAGGAAGCTTATAGGTTGAAATATCAGGCAGTTAAGGGCAATGAGGAGTTGGCACAAAGGAGAAATTAAAGTCGAGGAAAGATCAGCTGTGATTTTATTGAATGGCTAGGTGAATTTGAGGGGCTGAATGGCCTGCTCCTTCATATGTTTCAATCAGATATAATTGAGTAGGTTACATGCAAATTGCGAATGAGGATGAGTATATGAATGTCTCTTATATATATTTTTGTTTTGTCCTTACTTAACAATTAAATGTATTTACAAATGGAAATTAATTTTTCCAACTTATGAAGATGCCATATATTTAATATTGCTAAGAGGATTTAAGTTTTGAATCAGAATTTCTAAGTGCAGAAAGAGTCCATTCAGAACATCAAATCTGCACTGGCTCTCTGAAGAGCATCCCACCCAGCACCACTACCCTATCCCCATAACCCTGTGCCTCCCATGGCTAACCCACCTAGCCTGCACATCCTTAGACACTACAGGCAATTTAGCATAGCCAATCCACCCAACCTGCACGTCTTTGGACCGTGGGAGGAAACCAGAGCACCCAGCATAAACCCACGCAGACACAGGGAGAACATGCAAACTCCATACAGTCACCTGAGGCTGGGATTGAACCCAGGTTCCTGTCACTGTGAGGCAACAGTGCTAACCACTGTAGCTCCCGTGTGAATAACTGAGTTTAATTCAAGTTTTGTAGACATATCTAGAGTGTTATCTAGAAGTAAACTGAAAGTTCAGTGTGGACATTGGAGATTTTTACCCAAGAATCACATGATTGGTGATGATAGCCTGCTATCATCAGGGTAGACCCCTGTTGAGCTGTTTTGAACACTGACTGGCTTGAAGAGGTAATTATTTTTAGTTCGCTTGGAGAAAAGCCAGCTAAGAACAAGCTGAGTTGGAAGAAAGCTTGCAATGATCAAGTTGCCCAACTATTCTTTCCCATTTTTTCTGAAAAGAAAATCTTTACCTTAGATCAGGATGAAGCCTATCTAATCTCCTGAAAGGGTGACTGGAAGATAGTTGACCACATGTGCCCGAATCAAAGCAACAGGCCATCCTTTTCTTTACATTGTTACTTTCAAGATGTCCCATTAGCCAAAGTATTTTTTCAGAAAGCCAGTCTCTGCAGAGAAATCTTTTGCTCTGTTTCACTGAAGAGTGTGTTCACATTTGTGAATATTTAGAGGGATAAACATTAATATTTCTATGTTACTGAGTGTATATAAACAACTTATTGCATTTTCATTGAATACATTTTATTTTGATAATAAACAAATGTTTCTGAACGTTAAGAAATCTGGTTGATCTTTTTATTTAAACCAGTCATAGGAAAGGTATGTAATTGTTTACCATGGTTACTGGAAGGCATATTCTTATTTTAGTTTGTGACCCATGGAGTAGTGGGACTAGAGCAAGAATGCATTCCTCCAGGCTTGATGGTAAAAGAATAGTATCATTGTTCTTTTAGGGAAAAGTTAATGTGATAAAAAATTTCAGCAGATTCAGGAATGCCTTTCCCATATCCTTTTGTAATGTTGACAAAGTTAGATGAATCACGAGGGTATCGAGGCTTTTGTGCCACATGCAGCACTGCACTGATTAGTTTGGCCAGTCCCCATGCTGTAGATTCTCTGCAATTTTCTGAGGTCTGAAATGGTAGCTTTGATTATAGGTGTTTCTGTTTATACTTAACAGTGTTGCCATACAGGTTATTCAGGCACAGATTTTAAGGCAAGCTCTGAGTTGTAAATGCATTAAATAAAACAAAGTGCTATAAGAAATTCAACAGGTCTAGCAACAACTGTAGAGATTAAAAACAGAGTTGACATTTCACACTCCATTTTTATTCTGTGGAATTGAACAGGGCTGGAGGTTATTTACATTGAAGGTTTTTACATTTTTGATAAAGGGGGTGGGGGAGTGATTGGAACAGATGGCCAGGATGTGCTACTGGTAGTAATGGAGAAATAGAGATGCAAGACAGATGTTAATGATAGCTGTGGACAGTCAAAAATAGATTGGCTTTGCTGAGTGTAAACTCACAAATAGGAAAGAATTTGGGTGGAGGGGTGTGGCGGTCAGTGAGGTTGGAGATGAAGGAGTATAATAGAAATGGAGGAGTGTTAATGCTATAAAATAGTTGAACTCTATGTTGTGTCTAAGATGCAAATATTAGCAATGGGGAAAAAATGGTACATTGATATGGCAAGCAACTAGTTGATCAGGGCCACCCATAATGTCTGATTGGAGGTGTTCTGCAATGCGGTCACCCAGCCTCCATTTAGTCTCGCCAAAGAGGAGTCTGCGCTGTGACTACAGTAGACAAGATTGAAAGAAGGACAATTAAAACACTGCTTCACATGGTGAGCTGTGTGTGTATAGGGCCTTGGTTGTAAGGAGGGAAGAGGTAAAAGGCAAGTGTCACTCCTTCTGTCACTGCATGAGAAGGTACTATTGGGGAGGGGAGCTAAGGAATTATTGGAGTGACAGAGGAGTGGATTAGGGTTTCACATTGGGAATGGTCCCTGTGGAATAATGACAAAGGAGAGGAGGGGACAATGTGGAGGCATCCTGCTTGAAGGGGCAGAAATGACGGCGCTTGATCCTTTGAATGCGGAGATTAGTGGGTGGAAAGCGAGGTAGAGGGGAACTTGGGACGGAGTGGAATGGATGAGGACAGAAATGTAGGAAATGGGTTAGAAATGTTTAGGGCCCTGACAACTCAGGTGGGGGATAGTGGGGGGAATTCCTCAGTTGAGGGAAAAGAAGGACATGTTGCAGACACCCTTGAGGAATGTGGTATCATTGAAATAGGTGTGACAGAGATAGAGAAAATCGAATGGAGTCCTTACAGGGAGAAGAGTGTGAGGTGGCATCGTTGAGGTAACTGTGGGAGTCGATGGGTTTTTATGGATATTGGCTTATTGCCAGAAATGGAAAGACAGGGAACAAAAGAGTCAGCGATGGACCAGGTGAAGGTGAGAGAGGATGAAATAGGAAATTAAATTGAAGAATTTTTCCAATTCCAGCAGACAGCTGGAAGCGATGACCTAGTGGTATTATCATTGGACTGTTAATGCAAAGACCCAGATAATATTCCAGGGTCCTGAGTTCGAATAGCACTACGGCAGATGGTGGAATTTGAATTTAATAAAATTCTGGAATTAAGAGTCTAATGATGGCCATGAATCTACTGTTGATTGGTGTGAAAAACCCATTTGATGCACTAATATCCCTTAGGGAAGGAAACTGCTGTCCTTACCTGGTCGGGCCTACATGTGGCTGCAGACCCACAGCAATGTGGTTGACTCTTAATTGCCCACTGGACAATTAGGAATGGGCAATAGATGCTGCCTGGCCAACGACCACCCTCATCCCATGAATGAATAAAGAAAAAAAATCCAGTCATGAATGGTGGTGGACAATTAGACATCTTACTGGAGGAGGAGGCTCTGCATTGGTTGAAAGCTGAATTGGACCAACCACATAAATACTGTGTCTGCAAGGGCAGGTCAGAGGTTGGGAATTCTGTGTTAACACAATTTCTGGCTTCCCAAAGCTTTCTATCATGGGATGAGGGTGCAAAAAGTAAGGTTGGCCCTGGTGACCCTTCCCAAATGCCCTCCAAAGAACAGCTTGCTATCACATTTCAGATTCCAGTTAAGAGTCAACTACATTGTTGTGGATCTGGAATCACAAGGAGGTCAGACCAGGTAACAATGGCAGATTTTCTTCCCTAAAGGATATTAGTGAGCCAGATGGAGTTTTATGACAATCATTGTTAATTGTTATGGTTTCCATTACTGAGACTAGCTTTATTTTCCAGATTTATTGACTAAATACCAATTCCAGCATCTGGATCACTGGGTCAATGGCCTAGTGCCACCCCAATGTAAGAATTGTTCCTTAGCTCCTCCAACATTGTTCTGATACCTTGGGCAGTGCCCAGACTATCAGATTTTGTTTTCCTACACGTTCATAATCACAACTTCAAGCTACAGTTTTCTCAGAGAGAAAGCTACAATTTACATCCAGTGTTCACATTCCTGACTTTCATTATGACGTACGTAGATGCTAAATGGATATCTTTCATTGAGTTACAGCCAGGGTGAATTATTCCAATTCCTATCTTGTGGAGTGATATTCCTATCTCTAACACCTTTTCCAAGTGGGATATCCCATTAACTAACATGTGGATGCAGTCAAAAACTCTACTCTCCAAGCAATTTTCTCGTAATATCTTTAAAAGTCATGTCCTTCCAACTGGTTCCAGTTATTAAAATTATTTGTTTTCAAAATGACCTTTTATGCTTTAGAAGTAATCCTCTAACAATGTGCTTGAAATGTTATTATTTCAAAATTATCCCAAATACAGCAGTGTTGCTCATTGTCAGGATATATCAATATTCAATGCACTTTTCCCCGAGCAAAACCTTATTCCTAGATTGTTTCTCTGTTGGTTTTTTTTTGTCAAATGAGAATTTGATTATCTCTTAAATTATTCCCTTTGAGTAACTTGTTCCAAATTATTTCATCAGTTCCAGTTACGGAAACATCAATACTCAGTTTGGGTTGGTCTCCCATGGCACTTTTACATTAGAGACAGAAATGTTCACACAGTTTCCAACAAAACAATAATTGCCAAAGGAATTCTGCAGGTCTGACAGCTCGGAAACAGACCATCTGGTCCAAATTGTCCATGCCTACCAATTTTTCCAAACTAAATTAGTCCCAATTGCCTGCGTTTGACCAATATCCCTCTAAATCTTTCCTATTCATGTACCTGTCCAAATGTCTTTTAAATGTTGTGACTGTACCTGCATCTACCACTTCCTCGGGCAGTTAATTCCACTCTGTGTGAAACAGTTGCCCTTCATGTCTCATTTAACTCGTTTCCCCTCTGACCTTAAACTTATGCCTTTTAGTTTTGAATCCCCCTACCCTAGGGAAAAGACCTTTGCTATTCACCTTGTCTATGCACCTCATGTTTTTATAAACCTGTGTAAGGTCACCCCTCAACCTCCTACGCTCCAGTGAAAAAAGTCCCAGTCTTTCCAATCTGTTTTTAGGTCTAAAACCCTTCATTCCCCGTAACATCCTGGTAAATCTTTTCTGAACCCTCTCCAGTTTAATAACGTCCTTCCTATAGCAGGATGTCCGGAACTGCACATAGTACACCAGAAGATGCTTCACCAACATCCTGTAAAATCTCAACATGACGTCCCAACTCCTATACTCGAAGGTTTGAGCAATGAAGGCAAGCTGCAAAGACTTGAGAATCACTGGTACCTTGGAGTCATCAGAACTTGCAGCACCTGATAAAATTTGGAGGGCATCCGTCATAATTGGAGGGAAATTGTTCTCAACTGATATGTGTAGTGATTGTAGTGAAGTCAGCCAGTTGGACCTCATAGAATATGAGTTTCCTGGCTGACAGATAGGAACAGGACTGACAGAGTTTCTGCTCACTCTGAGGGAGCTGGATCAGTGTTAAGGACTCTCCACGTGTAAGTGAAGGGTGACTTGGTGATGGGGTACTGGCCTCTGTAGATCATTTCAATATGAATTGTTAATAGCCTCCAGCATCAATAGTGTGGAAAACTCTTTGTATCAGAAAGTAGAAGCTACTTTTCTGCAGAAAGCCTGCTGAAATCACAAAGAGTCTTGAGTCTCTTGCCTGGCTACCTGACGCATTGCAGCAACTGTCACTAAAGCTCTGCTTCTAGTTTGCATGGCTGCCATTGCTGCCTCCATTCTCTCCAGCCACTGCTAGATAGGACTCGTACAGGGGGACAGTGAAACAGGGTTCATTGTTACTGTGAGCCTCTACAATGCAGCTATTGTGGTGGTGTGGCGAAAGTCTCAGAGGGTTACACTAAAAACAGTGAACCAGGTGTCCCTTTTTGGAACAGAGTTTCCTGTTGATTATAATCTCTGGTTAGACAATTCACCTTAATGCAAGCTGATGCTCAAGGAATGTTACTATAGATCTGTTTTCAGTTGGTGTTGGAAAAGGTACCCAACTCCTTAGATGTACAATTGCTTCTAGGGTGGTTTTTTTTATTGTAAACATTGAGCATTCAATGGACTTACGGATGAATATCATTCAAAAAGTGGCTCTTGGCACTTGGAACATAAAATGGTGAGCTTCACTGTCCCTTCTCACTGGTAAAAGTTATGGTGCCTCTGCAAATGCATGCAAGCTATTGGTAGAGTCTTGTTTAGCGTTAACCTGGATTTTGTGGAAGTCAATATTCTCTTTCCATTAGTACTTCCCACAAGCCCGCCTCCAGCTTCTGTAGTGTGACCTTGTTGTATATATTATCATAAAAAGAATCTGGTTCACTAATATCCTTCAGGGAAAGAAACTTACCATCCTCACATTGTCTGGTCTGCAAGTGACTACAGATCTAAATGCGGAGAGCTCTTAACAATATTCTGACACGGTCTGTAAGGCCATCAGTTCAAGGAAAATTAGGGACGGGCAACAAATGCTGGCTCACAGTGATGCCTACATCTTTCAAAATGAATTCTATATTTTCCAGAAGCACATTGTAGAGGTAATTGTGTTAATTGGTGTGAATCAAACCTTTCCCTTCAGTTTGAAATATGTGTTAACTAAGACCTATAAATCAATATTTGACCTATATTAATTTTAATCTTTTTTGTTACAGTAAATGTCTTTAAAAAGTCACTTCTTGTCTTTCAATTTGTCTCTGTTGGTCATTTGGAAAATTTTATAACTTTTTTAAAGGAGATAATCGCCACAATCAAAATATCTACTGAGGATGCAATTATCTCCATCACTTCCTTCTAAAATTGTCAGTACGTTTCTCATCCCAAACACATGCACCCTCTCTGCCAAGCTATCTTCCAACTGTTCCTTGGGAAATATCAATGCTGTCCTAATTCTGACTTTAATTGGGGGTCAGTTAGTTTGGTTTGCTGGATAGCTGGTTTGTGATGCCAACAGGATAGGTTCAATTCGCACATGTCTGAGGTCACCATGGAGGATTCTCCTTACCAATCTCTCCCCTCACCTGAAGTGTGGTGACTCTCAGGTTAAACCACCACCAGCTGTCTTTCTCTAATGAGAGCAGGCCTATGGTCTGGTAATACTATGGTGACTTTAGCTGTTGCTTCCGGGTTTACTTAATCAAAACTATTTTAAGGTTTTCTACCCACCTAAACAAAACGTACATGCATTATTCTTCAACCAGCAGTTTATCTTCTCATTATCTCATTCCTGTCTGTGTGAACTTGCTGTGTAAGACTTGCCTGCCATGTATTTTGTAGTACAACAAACTGCATCCACTTAAAGTCAGAATTAGGATGGCATTGACATTTCCCAGGGAGCAATTGGAAGATAGTTTCACAGAGAAGGTGGATGTTCTTGGGGTGAGAAACATACTGAGAATTTTGGAAGGAAGAGATGGAGTATTTCATTGGCTTTAAAATACCTTAGGAAGTCCTGAGGCTCTGAAAAGCGCAAAGTGAATGCATTTTCTTCTAATTTTCTTTCCCTATTGCTGTTTATGGACAATATGCATAAAAGGAAATGAATTTTTGTACAATCATTAGAAATAAAATAAATCAATTATGACCATTGGTAGATTCCACACTAATAGGGAGGCAATGGCCTCGTGGTATTATTGCTGGGCTGTTAATCCAGAGACCCACATAATGTTCGGGGAACCCGGGTTCAAATCCTGCCACAGCAGATGGTGAAATTTGAATTCAATAAATATCTGGAATTAAGAGTCTAATGATGACCATGAATCCATTGCCGATTGTTGGAAAAACCTATCTGGTTCACTAATGCCCTCTAGGGAAGGAAACTGCCGTCCTTACCTGGTCTGGCCTACATGTGACTCCAGACCCACAACAATGTGGTTGACTCATAACTGCTTTCTGGGCAATTAGGGATGGGCAATAAATGTTGGCTTGGCCAGCAACACCCTTATTCAGTGAATACACACTGATCTTGCCCAACCTTTCTTCATAAGATAAAAGCTCCCTCCAACCCCTATCTCCATTCCCAGATATCATTTGAATTAACCTTTTTTGAACAGCATCTCATGCATTTGTACTCTTTCATCAATAAGCCAAAACAGCATGCGGTATTCTAATGGCAGGGCCCTGGGGAATGCTGCCAGAGAAAGAGACCTCGGGGTGCAGGTGCATAGTTCCTTGAAAGTAGAGTCGCAGGTAGACAGGGTAGTGAAGAAGATGTTTGGCATGTTTGCCTTCATTGGTCAGAACATTGAGTCTAGGAGTTGAGATGTCATGTTGCAATTGTACAGGACATTGGTGAGGCCACTTTTAGGATACTGTGTACAATTCTGATCACCCTTCTATTGGAAAGTTGTTATTAAACTTGGGAGGATGCAGATATGATTTACAAGGATGTTGCCACTACTGGAGGGTTTGAGTTATAGGGAGAGGCTGAATAGGCTGGAGCTATTATCCCTGGACCATCAGAGGCTGAGGGGTGGCCTTACTGATATTTATAAAATCGAGAGGGGCATGGATAGGGTGAATAGACAAGGTCCTTTTCTTAGGTTGGGGGAGTCTAAAACCAGAGGGCATAGATCTAAAGTGAGAGGACAAAGAGTCATGCAGAGGGTAGTGCATTTATGGAATGAGCTGCTAGAGGAAGTGGTAATGGCGGGTACTATTACTCCATTTAAAAGGCATCTGGATGGGTATCTGAATAGGAAGGATTTGGAGGGATACGGGCCAAATGCTGGCAAATGAGACTAGGTCAGATTGGGATTTCTGGTCGGCAGGAACAGGTTGGATAAAAAGGACTGCTTCTGTGCTGTTTGACTCTACTCCAGATGTGGCCTCACCAATGGTCTGTACAATTTTGGCAAAATGTGGCCTAGGAGCATCTGTGGAGAGAGAAACAGAGTCAAAGTTTTGAGTTCTGTTTGACTCTTCTTGAGAATATCAGAACAGAACATTCTGAAGAAGTAGTGTTGCACTGCAAACACCAACTCTGTTTCACTTTCCACAGGGTGCTGCCAGACCTGTTGAGTTTCTCTAACATTCTGTTTTTACTTCAGATTTCCAGCGTCCTCTACTTTCATATTTCATTTCCCTTGCAAAAAAACTAAAGATCCCATTTGCCTTCCTATTTACTTGGTCTACCCACGTAGTATCTGTATTCACGGATGAAAATATTTGGAATGGCCAGTACCTCATGGTTCCGCATTCTCTGTCCATTTCAATAATGTGTGGTTTTTCTGTCCTTTCTGCCAAAGTGGGCAAATGCACATTTAGCCATGTTATATTTCATACACCGATTTTTTTTGCCCCGTTCACATGATTTATCTATATTTCTTCAGAGTCTTTCTGTCCTGTTTATATCTTACTTTCATTCTTAACTATACATCAAAAATAAACTTATCAAATGTACATTCACTACCTTCATTTGAGTCAATGAGAAAGACTAAATAATTGAGGCCCGTCACATTCTGTGGCACACCACTGGTCATATCCTACCAACTTGAAAATGACCCATTTATATCCACACACTGCTTCCTGTAAACAAACCAAACCTCTATCTATATTAGCAGATCAGCATTTTGGTAGTAACCTTTGCCCTGACACTTTGCCAAATGTCTTTTGGAAATCTAAGTACACTACGTCCCCTATACCTGTAATATTTGTTACTTTCTTGAAGAGCTCTAATAATTTAGTCAAATATGTTTTCCTTTCACAAAGCCATGTTGACTCTGCCTGATTGCATTAAGTTTTTCTAGGTGTCATGCCAAAACGATTAGAATAATAAATTCCAGCATTTTCCCTATGACAGAGTTAAGGTAACTGGTCTGTAGTTTCCTGCTTTCTGTCTCCCTTCTTTCTTCAATAGAAGAGTTGAATCTGCTATTTTCCAACCAGTTGGTTGCTTTCCAGTATATGGGGAATTTTGAAAAAATTGAAACCAATGCATCTATCATCTCAGCATTTAACACTCTAGGATGAACATCATCAGGCCCAGAGACTTAACAGATTTTAGTTGATTGGAAAAATAAGCATGGGTAAGTACATTTGTGAATCATTTGTTAAAATTCTGAGCTTCAGCCCTGTAAGCACAATTTTTGCAAATTAAAGTACAACAGCAGAAATATGGACAGGACATATCTTCATGTGCAACAGGCTGTAGGAGGTTAGGGAGCCTATAACTTTTCACAGAATGGATTACATGGAAAACTCATGAATTGATGGAAAGCACATTTCAGCTTGTTAAAGAGGAGATTTTTCTAACTGTGAACTTTTACGAGATCTGACCTGAGATAAGCAATACATACTGTGCCATTTTTTAGTCTGTCCATTTCTTCTGTAACATCACCAACTTCAGCTTGGTCTCAGACCATCTGCTGCTGAAACCCTCATTCATGCAAATTGTTACCTTTAGATTTGACCAATCCAATGCACTGTTGGCTGGTTTTCAACATTCGACTACTGTAAACCTAAGATTATGCAAAACTTTGTTCCTTGAATCTTAACTTTCACTAAATCCCATTCACCTTTCACCTCTGTGCTCACTGACCTACAATGGCTCCCATTTAAGAATCATGGAGATAGAATCATGGAGATGTACAGCACAGAAGTAGACTCTTCGGTCCAACTCATCCATACCGACTAGATATTCTAAATTAATCTCACCTCACTTGCCAGCATTTGGTCTGTATCTTTCTAAACCCTTCCCATTCAAATAACCATCCTTTTAAACGTTGTAATTGTACCAGCCTCCACCACTTCCTCTGTCAACTCATTCCATACACACAACACCCTCTACGTGAAAACCTTGCCCCTTAGTTTCCTTTTAAATCTTTCCCTTCTTCATGTATAGACCTTTGATTCAGGCCATGAAAGCAGGCAGTAGGTATATGCAATGACCTCATTTTACAATGCAGTTCCCCTTCATAAACAGTTTGCCAGGATTTGAGGAAGTGTCAGCTATATCTCCCACTGTTCAGTGACTCCTACAGATATGTAAATGTATAGTTGGGAGGTGAGGATCAGAATTTGTGGTGAAACCACCCTAGAGTTAAATAACTTAAAAAAAGTTGTGGTCTTGATTAATATTAAGGGGTCATTTAGATAAAACACCAAAAGGGAGTCACTTGGAACCAGGCACCAGCTCCTGTGGGGCAGAAAAATTTGGAATAGCAGCGTCAAAACAGTCACTGTTCACATGCTGTTCACTCTAGTAGTGGAATACATGCTGCAAAAATATTGTTTTTTAATTTCCATAAGCATAATATCAAAATTCTTTCCAAAGAAATTTAAAAGTACCTTCTGTTGAGACTGGGCAAAATACACTTCAGCAAACTTCAGAACCAATACATTGGAATATTGTATCCAAAGTTTTCTTCATTGTAGTGCTCAGTTTGATACAAAACTTGATCTTTGGGCACTGACCAAAAAATTGGCAATCTCATTCCATAGTCCGATGCCCGGCCTACTTTGTATGTTGATTTTAAAATTCTCACTCTCGTTTTCAAATCTCTCCATGGCCTCAGCCTTCTTTATCTCTGTAATCTCCTATAGCCCCACAATCATTGGAGATATTTGCACTCATTTTGTTGACGTCTTTCTAGAATCCTGATCTCAATTGGTCCACCATTGACAGCCGTGCTTTCAGTTGCCTGGTCCTAAAGCTCTGAAATGCCCTCCCTAAACCTCTCCCTCTTGCTTTCCTCCTGTAAGACACTGCTTAAAATGCTTTTAATCTATAAAAGACTTTTTGATCAAACCACTGATCGCCTAATATCTCTGACCTTTGTGTCATATTTTGTTTAATCATGGTCCTGAAAAGAGCTCATTTTATTCTCTTAAAGGCACGATAGCAATGTAAATTATCATTATATTTCAAGTATTTAGCACTTACAATTATCAGGTAAACATGGTTTCTCTTTTACAATTGTTATATAAATAGCGAAAACTTATTTTGGTTGAATAGTGTTAATTTAATTTTTAAGAAATAAATGAAGTACTTTATTTTTTAGAGAAATGCCCAGAAAAAGGAACTTCTTTGAATGGGACAAAAGCGACTTCTGTTGTCCTGGGGGAAAAGTCAACACGTTACAATCAGTGTAACCCTCATCCCTTTGACAAAGAAGACGCAGAATTTAAATATGTAAAAGGCAATGTACTTCCACCAGAAACTCGTAGCAAAAATTTAATTATTCCATGTCATGAGTTTAAATCATTTCAGTTTGCTGCAAGGAGAAATGCATTTGAGCAGGAAATAAAATTTGCAAAGGAGGTTATTAAGTTTGCAGCTGCGTGTATGAATTGTAGAAGTAATGGGACGATCCATTTTGGAATTGAGAATGGTAACAAGTATGCACATGGTGAGATAGTGGGTGTTCCTGTCCAAAATAAAGAACTCTTTGTTAATGCACGAGACCTGTATATCAAACGGTGCTTTTTAAAAAGGTATCATTCCCATGCTGAACATTCAATCCGTCCACCAAGATTTGTTGAAGTGGTTGGTGATGGCACTGGAGAACAACATTTTGTTATTGAAAATGATATTGTTCCATCACTGTCAGTGGTGAAAGGGACATTTTATACGGTGCAACTTCCTGACAGTGGCAAGTCTACAAAGGGAGCTCTGAAATATCTTCCTCATGCACATCTACAAAAGAGAAGGAGCTTCTTCAACTCGTGTTGCTTCAGGAATAATTCAACATGTACCCGACTATATACGTGATAGAGATTTTGAAAGAGAAAAGGCAGAACGTGATGAAGAGCTTTCCAAAGATGATGTTTATAGGAAACTGTCTGAGCTGTTCACAAGTATAAAGCAACACATGGATGATGAAGTGAAGTATATTTTAGTCACTGACAGCTGCAAAAAGGAAGATTTAGAAAATCTCAGCTTTTTGCTACAAATTAGGTTTTTCTGTGTTTTAGATTTTGACCCCAGCAGTAAGATACATGGCATGTACTGTTCAAATTCCAAGACAAGTTCTTCTTTCTTGGATGAATGCTTCACAGAGAGTGGTTCATTGGCTGACTGCGTGATGAAGGATTCCTTTCGGCGAACCAGTTGGATATTTTGCAATGGACAAAACGGCAATGATAGGCAAAAACCTTATGATGCAAAAACCTGGATGGAAACAAGGAAGAAACATCTGGTAGATATGATATCACAAATCTGTACTGCTGTCCCAGAACCGTTTGAGGTACTTTTTCTTTGGTTTTCAGCAGCAAATCAGCTACAAGTGCAGGCCTTTCATGAATTCTATGCTGGAATGCATGGTAAAAATCATATGAAGTGCATTGTAGAAAACAGAGAAAATTACAATAGCTGGGCAAGTCTTTTGCAGAATACTTGTAATAGAGAGGCCCTTAACAACCTGAGTATTATAGGAACAAAGCTTAGTCATTTAGATAATATGATTCAGACCATACAATCTTCACAGCAGTTGCTATATGATGACACAGCACATGAAGTTTTGCTGCCCTGCATTGAAGTGCTGAGATCAGATGAGTGCAGCTATCCAGATGTTGATGTAGATGATGAAGATTGGAAGAAAAAAATCAGAGACAAGGAAATGCATTTTTACAAGGGTGGAAAAGTCAACTGGATGAATTTTTGAATCAGAGATAGTAGGAACTGCAGATGCTGGAGAATCCGAGACAACAAGGTGCAGGGCTGGATGAACACAGCAGGCCAAGCAGCATCATAGGAGCAGAGAGGCTGACGTTTCGGGCCTAGACCCTTCATCAGAAAAGGGGGAGGGGAAGGGGGTTTTGAAATAAATAGGGAGAGAGTGGGAGGCGGATAGAAGAGGGATAGAGGAGAGGATAGGTGGAGAGGAAACAAACAGGTCGAAGAGGCGGGGATGGGGCCAGGAAAGGTGAGTGTAGGTAGGGAGTTAGGAAGGGGATAGGTCAGTCCAGGGAGGACGGACAGGTCAAGGGGGCGGGATGAGGTTGGTCGGTAGGAGATGGAGGTGCGGCTTGGGGTGGGAGGAGGGGATAGGTGGGAGGAAGAACAGGTTAGGGAGGCAGGGACGAGTTGGACTGGTTTTGGGATGCGGTGGGGGGAGGGGAGATTTTGAAACTTGTGAAATCCACATTGATACCATTGGGCTGCAGGGTTCCCAAGCGGAATATGAGTTGCTGTTCCTGCAACCTTCGGGTGGCATCGTTGTGGCACTGCAGGAGGCCCAGGATGGACATGTCGTCTGAGGAATGGGAGGGGGAGTTGAAATGGTTCGCGACTGGGAGGTGCAGTTGTTTGTTGCGAAC
>NC_063354.1:4092400-4095380 GCF_021869965.1 Rhincodon typus | reverse complement strand
CAGGTTCGGGCCCAAGCCTTTTACTACCATCAGTGGGAACTGAACCAGCTGCTTCTCATACAAGACTGGGACTGAAGTTGTACCTTAATCTGTAAAGGTTCCACGGTATAGGTTCTCATGTCTAACCGAGTCTTATGCAAACTTAAGAGTTGGGGTCTACAGCAAATTTTTTTAAAGACTTGTTCTGCAATCACTGAAACAGCCGTGCCATTATCAACATCCACTAGAACCGGGTGACCATTTAACCAGTTCTTTCTTTTGATTGGTTCTGATTTGGATCTCGCGAAACAATTTAACTGTTCCAAGCCAGATGTAGGTGGGCTTTCCAAGGTGTGCACTCTGCTGGATACTGTCCTATGAGTTCCCTTATTCAATTCAGGCCTAGTAGTCTGTACTGCTGTCTCAGGTCTGCATATCAGCAGCAACGACATTGGCTTGCCAGTCTGGATCCTGAAGAAAATTTTACCCATTTGGCCGAGACTTGGCTTTGTTTTGGGGTTTTGCTGTGGGCTGACAGAGAGTCCCTCTGTTCAGGATATATCCTGAGTGAGGCTATGCAATTGCCTTCACTCAAGTGGTTTCCTCCAAGCTCATTCGGCCTGGCGAGGGTATCCACTTCCATCGGAATATCCTGCAACTCATGTGCTCCGCTTACTGCATTTTCTAATGACAAGCCAGTTGTAGTTGGGCTTCAGCCAGTAGGGGTTTTGCATAGCTACATCATTAATCCCACATACCAAACGGTCTCTCAGTGTCTCATTAAAGGTTAAATCAAAGTAACATGCCTCTGCCAGTTGTCTTAACCTTGTCAAAAACTCAACACAGATTCCCCTAGTTCTTGAACTGCTGAGTAAAACTGATGGCATCTCAGAATTAGAGAAAGTGTGGTGTTGTAATATTCCTTAACCAAATCTGTCAACTCTTGAAAGGTTTTCGTATCTGATGCCTCAAGAAGTTAGGCTCCTAATAACTGAAAAATCTGTGGGTCCACAAGCTGTCTGGCAAATTACTTGTTGCTTTTCATTTGTTCTAATGTCATTTGCCTGGAAAAATAATGCATTCTTTCCACATATTAGGCTCAGTCCTCAACATCAGAATCAAATGAGTCAAGCTTGCCAAATTACAGTATGATGCCAGAAATGCTCACCCCAATTCAAAGACAACTGTTGCAAGCGAATTTCTTCAGGTGTGTACTTTTATTTCTCATCGCCACTGAAATAACTCCACAGTGGCCGGTAACCTGTCACCAAGTCACCCATTACTTACACATGCATAGTATTTGACACTGGCCCAGCTTTCTCAGAGCCAGTTTTCAGCATGACAGGATATCTGACACTCCTGTTTATATCTGTCAGCCAGTGCTCCTTGTTTGGACCAGATTAACAACCCCAATCAGGGAACCCATATTCTATGAGGTCCCCCTGGCTGACCTTGTCACAATCACTACAACACACACACTTAGTCGTACACACACACGGACACAAAACCGCACACAGATAGACACATGACACATATAGAAACACACACATATAGACACAATACACACACACAAACACACACACACAAACACACACACACACATATACACACACTCACACACACACGCACACACACCCACACATACACACACATAGACAGACACACACACATAGACAGACACACACACACGCACGGGCGCGCGCGCACACACCTGGAAAAGAGAAATACAGTCAATTTCTCTGTAGAGGTTGGCTTCCTGGAAAAAAAACACATTTGCCAATATGTCATTATTGAAGGCAAAAAATAAACTGCAGGATGTTTGGTCATGTCAATAATCTCACACGCTTGTCTCAGAAGTCTAGCAGATACAGCTTGTTCAGGAACTACAATCTCAAGATGTTCCTTCAGTCCCTTTCAAAAGAATAGCAGGTTTCACCTGAACTCAACAAAAACGGATTCATAGCACATTATGGAGTTCCAACCAGCCACATGATACCAAGGCAGACTTGTTTTTAAAAGAAACTTCCGATGTACACAGTGACCTTTCAATGACTTTGATTTAAATAGACCTTCTGGGTACATCCACAATACTTGAAATAAATTTGACAATACTTTTCATTCTCCATTACAACTTAAGCCTCTATGTAGTATTAAACACACTACATCTTTGTATCACTGTGTACGAGGACAAGCATATTCCCCCGTGCCCTGCAAACACAGTCCCCATTTACAGTAAAGAATGACAAGCATATTGCTCCCGTGTTCTTAAAGTATAAATTATATTAATGAAACTGGGCACTGCCATGAAGAGTAGAATTGGAATATTTGATTCCTCTGCTATCAGCAGGAAATTAAACTTTGCCAAGCTGCAGGTTGGCTGTGTCAGTGTTAACAGCGTGAAGTGAAGGTTTACAAACAATATCATTTCTTCCAAGGTTAAAGGCCAAATCTGAGTGCTCTTCTTCCTAAAGCACTGCAAGGACAGGAGCACTATCCCAGTGAACAGACTTCACACTGCCAGAAGACTGAATAATACGTTACCATTGTGTGTCTGCCTCAGCTGCAGATGTGATCGGAGAACTGATGTTCCTGCCAACGTCACCAGGAGACTCAATGTTGTGACAGTTGTGGTTGGGATGTGGGTGGGACTCTTCCAAAGGTCAGGACACAACGTGACGTTATTCAGGGCCGTCTATGTCCATCAGTCGGAGAAAGGCCTGCACTCAACATTGGTCCTCGGAATCACTTGGATCTGGAACTAATTATCCATGCTCCACATACTCAGTTCCCAGACTCGCTCCACTTCCTGTAGCTTTGATGTCACAGCAAGAGAAGGAAAAAAATTGTAATAAATGACACGTGTCTCTTGGAATCTGGGAATTGAAATTAGAGAGAAGCCAAGTTGCTCCTGAGTAGGATACACTGTATCATCAAATCCAAGTGCTACAATGAGAGGTGTGGGGTATATCAGAGTGTTACAGTGAGGGGTGTGGGGTATATC
>NC_063354.1:4092061-4092390 GCF_021869965.1 Rhincodon typus | reverse complement strand
TGTGGGGTATATCAGAGTGTTACAGTGAGGGGTGTGGGGTATATCAGAGTGTTACGGTGAGGGTGTGCGGTATATCAGTGTGTCACAGTGAAGGGTGTGGGGTGTACCAGAGTTTTACAGTGCAGGGTGTAGGGTATATGAGTGCTACAGTGAGGGGAGTGGGGTATATCAGTGTTACAGTGAAGGGTGTGGGGTATGTCAGAGTGTTACAGTGAGGGGTGTGGAGTATATCAGTGTGTTACAGTGAGGAGAGTGGGGTATATCAGAATGTTACAGTGAGATGTGTGGGGTATATCAGTGTGTTACAGTGAGGAGTGTGGGGTATATCA
>NC_063354.1:4072531-4092051 GCF_021869965.1 Rhincodon typus | reverse complement strand
GGGTATATCAGAGTGTTACAGTGAGGGGTGTGGGGTATATCAGAGTGTTACGGTGAGGGTGTGCGGTATATCAGAGTGTTACAGTGAGGGGTGTGGGATATATTGCAGTGTTACAGTGAGGGGTATGGGGTATATGAGAGTGTTCATTGAATAGAATCCCTACAGTTTGGAAACAGGCCATTCAGCCCAACAAGTCAACACTGACCCTCTGAAGGGTATATCACCCAGACCTGTCCCCCTTCCCCTTTAACCCACCTAACCTACACATCCCTGAACACTTTGGGGCAATTTTAGCAAGGCCAATCTACCTAACTTGCACGTCTTTAGACTGTCGGAGGAAACCAGAGCACCCAGAGGAAACCCACGCAGTCACGGGGAGAATGTGCAGACTCCACACAGACAGTCGCCCGAGGATGGAATCGAACCCGGGGACCACTGAGCCACCGTGCCACCTGTAAACTGTTACAGTGAGGGTTCGTCTTAACAATGACAGAATTCCTGCTAATTTCAAGAATCCTGCAATCCAACTGCACAGGATGAGGTTATCGAGTCATACAGTCATGCAGCATAAAAACAGGCCATTGATACTGCCTGTCTATGCCAACCAACACTTGGTCCATAGCCTACTATGCCCTGGCTCTTTAAGTGCTCGTCCAGATGCTTCTTAAATGATGCCAGAGCCCCTGCCTCCCCTGCCCTCTCTGGCATTGCGTTCCATATTTCTACCATTGTCTGGCTTAGAATGTTTTTGCTCAGATCACACCTCTGCACCTTCTCCAGTACAATCATATCCTTCTGTTGGTGTTGCAACGTGATTTACACATAATATTCCATCTGTGGTCTAACAAACATTCTATAAAGTTGTAACAAGACTTCCTTGCTCCTGTACTCTACACCCTGGCTAATGAAGGCAAGCACCCCATATGCCTTCTTCACCACCCTGTCTACCTGTGCTGACACCTTCAGGGATTGATGGACATGGATACCAAGGTGCCTTTGTTCCTCACAACTCCCTAGGCACCTACCATGCATTGTGTACATCCTTTCCTTATCAGACTTTCCAAAATGCATCACTTCACATGTATCAATATTAAATTCCATCTGCTATTGCTCTTTCCAATTTACCAACTGATTAATATCAAACTCTAGCATGAGATCATCGTCCTCACCATCAGCAATACCAGCAATTTTGGTGTCATCTGCAAACTTACTAACTAAAGCATCTACATTCATACCCAAAGCGTTAAGGTAAATAACAAACAGCAAGAGTACCATCACTGATCCCTGTGATCCCCCACTGGTCACACCTTTCAATCACAAAAACAACCCTCCACCATACCTTTTGCCTCCTATTTGCAAACTAATTTTGGATCCAGTTTGCCAACTTGCCTTGGATCCTGTGGGCTCTTACCTTTTGGACCAACCTTCCCTGTCAAAGGCCTTACTGATGTCCATGTAAATCACAACTACTGCACTAACTTCATCAATTTTCCAACATCTCAGGGTGGATCAGTGGTTAGCTCTACTGCCTCACAGCACCAGGGACCTGGGTTCAATTCCACTCTAGGGCAACTGTCTGTGTGGAGTTTACACATTCTCCCCATGTCTGTGTGGGTTTCCTCCCACAGTCCAAAGATGTGCAGTTTAGGTGAATTGGCCATGCTAGGTTGCCTGTAGTGTTCTGGGTGGGATGCTCTGAGGTTTGGTGTGGACTTGTTGGACCGAAGGGCCTGTTTCCACACTGTAGAGATTCTTCTTTATCTCAACTAAATTAGTCAAACAGTATCTCAAAGAGGACAACAGTGGGCTCTCATTCTAAGTGCTTTCAATTAAGTCCAGGAGGCCAAGTAGTGAATGTGGATGCCTTGAGCTGCCTCTCGCTGGCAGATACACCACTAATGATGCCGTCACTAGAACAGTCTGTTCTTGTTTTAAATTTTCTGGACTCCCTTCCAGTCACTGCTGACCATATCAGACTATGGATGCAAAAATGCCACGTCCTGGAGAAACAGAACCAGCTGGGGAGGAATCCAAAGGCCTGCACCAACCATAATTGAAACCTTTCTGGACCCAGTGAGACCAGAACACCATTGAGGACGACATATTATTACAGGGAGCCAGAGTGACTGTCCAGAGCAAAGGTCGTGCCAGATACTAGCTGATCTCCACTGGGGTCATCCACGAATGCCCAAAGTGAAGATGTTGGTTAGAAGTTATGTCTGGTGGCCAGGATTGGATGCAAACAATGCCATGTTCATGGGGCAGTGCCCAGAATGCCAACAAGGACAAAAGTTCCTGCCAGTAGCTCTCCCAAATTCATGAAAATGGCTGTGTAAACCCTGGATTCAGTTACACGTCAACTACGCAGGTCCTTTCATGAGCTCAACGTTCTTACTCATTCTGGACGCCCACTCAAAGTGGCTGAACGTGCATAGAGTTCATTCGTCAAACACGGGGACTATGATAGAAAAGCTGTGTGCATCATTTGCAATACACAGGCTCCTGGAAGTGTTATTCACAGACAATGGGCCAACATTTACCAGCAGGGAATTCGAGTATTTCCTAACATCGAATGGCACTCAGTGTATAAAGCCAGTTCCATACCATTTATCATCTAATGGTCTGGCACAAAAATGGCAGTCCAAATTTTGAAGACAGGCTTAAAGAAACAGCCTACAGCTCCACTCAATACCAAACTGTTCCGGTTCCTATTTGATTATCAGACCATTCCTCATGCAACTACAGGGATAGCTCCAGCAGAGTTACTAATGTCATGGAGGTAGGGGACAGGATAATGAGGGGGATTAACACTGTTCGCTGGGGCAAAGATGAGAATCTAGAGGCTGTGTGCCTGCTCAGTGTCAGGGTTCAGGATATTTGCTCAGAGCAGAAAGAATTTTGCAGGGAGAGGGGATGGATTCAGTGGTTATGGGCCATGTTGGTAGCAATAACATCGGTGAAAGAAGTTCTGCATAGACAGTATGAAGAGCTAGGCATGAAATTAAAAAGCAAAACCACACAGGTTTTAATCTCTGGACTATTACCTGAACCATGTGTAAATTGGCACGTTAAAGAGATAAATATGTGACTGAAAGACTGGCTTGGGAGAACTGGGTCCATTTTGTGAGCTACAGGCATCAGTCCTGGGGAAAGTGGAACCTGAATCCTTGGGACAGTCTACGCCTGAACTAAACTGGGCTAATGTCCTTCTGATTTGCATAATGAGAGAAGTAGAGTGGAATTTACAGTAAATAGTTGAGGCAAGGGGTCAAATGTAGAAATATATGGTAAATCAAAGAGTAAAGACAAGGTAAGGGCGGAAAATAGAAATGGGGAAATGAGTGCAAGTGAATGGCAGGAAAGGACAGAGAGAAAAAGACAAGGAATACATCAACAATCAAGACTTGATGTTACAAAGCATTCATAATGTTATAAACAGATTGACAGTGCACGTTGAAGTGAATAAATATGGTCTGATAGGCATGACAGAAGTAACGCTGCAAGATGACAAGGACCAGGTCCTGAATTTTGAGGGGTACATTGCTTTCACAGAAAAATAGGAAGCAAGGTGAAGGTGGAGGGCTAGCTCTGTTAATCAAAGATGGGATTTGTGCAACAGTTGGCAATGACTTTGGTTGAAAAGATCAGGATGTAGAATTGGCTTGGGCAGAGATAAGAAATAGAAGGGAAAGAAGTCACTTGTGGGAGTGGTCTACTGGCCCTAACAGTGGACGTCATGTGGACAAAGTATACAAGAAGGAATATTGGGTGTTTGTGATAAAGGAACAGCAATATTCATGGGTGGCATTAATCCACATATAAACCAGAACATCAGATTGGCAATAGTAGCCTGGATGAGAGATTTATAGAATACTTTGATTGATTGATTGATTTATTGTCACGTGTACTGAAGTACAGTGAAAAGCTTTGTTTATGAGCTATACAGGCAGATCATAGTATGCATGGATGTACAGATCAAAATGACTTAGAGGCATACAGGTTGCACTGCACAGGGTGTGCACTAGGTGAGATCAATGTTAGCAACATTAGCATTATTTGAGGCTCAGAGTCCATTCATCAGTCTGATTATGGCCACAAAGAAGCTGTTCCTGAACCTGCTTGTGTGTGTGTTCAGGCTTCTGTATCTTCTGCCTGACAGAAGGGGTTATGGAAGATCATTACCAGGGTGTGATGTGTCTTTGATGATGTTGGCAGCCTTTTCATGTCAGCAAGCCGTGTAAATAGAGTCCATGGATGGGAGGTTGGCTTCCATGGTGGTCTCGGCTATGCACACCACCTTCTGTAGTTTCTTACAGTCCTGGGCAGAGTAGTTGCCATACCAGGCTGTTATGCACCCGGACAGTATGTTTTCAACGGTGCATCTGTAGAAGTTGGTAGGGACCTTATGGACATGCCAAATTTCCTGAGTGCCTGAGGAAGAAGAGGCTTTGTTGTGCCTTCCTGACTGTCACATCTATGTGGGAAGTCGAGGGCAGGTTATCGGTTATCGTTACTCTGACGAACTTGATGCTGTTCATTCTCTCAACCTCAGTTCCATTGATGTAGCTGGGGGTGTGCTCTCCTCCGTTCTTTCTGACGTTTTGCTGACGTTGAGAGACAAATTGTTTTCGTTGCACTACGTCATCAAACCCTCTATCTCCCTTTTGTATTTTGATTCCTTATTGTTAGATATCCGTACCACTACAGTGATATCCTCGTCAAACTTGTAGATGGTGTTCATTCGGAATTTGGCAACACAGATGTGGGTGTACAGGATGTACAATAGGGAGCTAAGGAAGCATCCGTGGGGGGCTCCAGGAGCTGTGTGATATACTGGAGCAGCAGCTATGTCGTATACTGGAGCACGAGCTGTGCAATATACTGGAGCAGCAGCTATGTGGTATACTGGAGCACGAGTTGTGCAATATAATGGAGCAGGAGTTGTGTGGTATACTGCATAAATGAAAGACTCATGACTCTTCATCTACAGCTCAGCCACAATCAGTACACTACCATCACTAGTGCTTTAGGATCCAATCCTTGACTCATGTGAAGATGTTAAGGAAAAGTTCCGTTCTGACCTTGAAGAAGTCCTCACTGCCATCCCAAAAGCTGAAAGTATTATCCTCCTGGAGAACATTAATGCCAGAGTTGGCTGTGACTCTGATGACTGGAGAGAAACCAGGATAAACAGGGTCTGAAAGTTAATGCAAATGGTGTCCTCCTTCCGACAAAGTGCATGGCCTTATTATGACACACACCCCCTTCCACTAAAAGAACAAATATGAATCCACATGGAAACATCCTAGATCAAAGCACTGACACCTCCTGGATTACATCATGGTCCTAGTCAAAAATGTGAGGTCTGGGTCACTCGATCATGTGGGCACTGATGCCTGTTGGACAGATCATAAACTTGTTTGATTGATGATGAACATGCAGCTCACACAGGATCCCAGTGTCCAACAGGATAAATAAAGATCAATGTCTCAGCCTAAAGAAGCCCAAATGAAAGAGTAGAATTCCACAATCAAGACAGGTTTCATTCTGGGATATGACTTGTCCTGTATTACCATCAGCTGGGACACACACAAGGGACAAAGCAGGGAAGGCTTCAATTGGTATCAAGCCTGTGAAATGCTTTGCATTCACTCAGTTTGCTGCAGTTGCTGAATCAATGAGCAGGGTACGTGAGCCTAAAACAAGATTCATACTTTGCATTGATCACTGAATGAAGGTACAATCACTAGATGGCAGCAAAGCATCACTTTAGATGGACTATAGCCAGAACTCCTGTTTTTTTCTCCTGCATTTGAGGTAGATCCAGAGGCAGAATAACTCTTTGAGACAATGGCTGACTGCCCCTCTATTACCCTCAGCAGCTCACTAAAACTTATTGTTGAATCATTATCTCATCACTGTTTGTGGGAATTTGCTGTGTGCCAATTGGCAATTCTGTTTTCTACATTTCATTGTAGGAATGCTGAGAAGCAGATGCTGAGAAGGTGTTTCACTAGTGGGGGAATCTCAGACTAAGGGACATAGTTATCGAATAAGGAGACACCTATTTAAAACTGAGGTAAAGACTTGTATTTAAACAAATACTCCACAGTCCACAGCAGAAATGTATTCCTCTAAGGCGAAAAATGAATCAATCTTGGCGAACAAAAGAAATTAAAACAAAAGAAGTAGCATATAAACATGCCAGAAAAAATGGTAAGCCTGAGAGCTAGGGCAGTTTGGAGCCCAGCAAATGATGACCAAGAAACTGATGAAAGCGAACAGAATACAAATGCAAACTAATCAGAAACACAAAGGCAGACTGGAAGTTTCTGAAGTATGAAAGGAAAAAAAATGACAAGGAAAAATGTGGGTTCACTGCATTGAAGACAGGAGAATTTATAGTGAAGAACAGGAAAATGGTAGAGAAACTAAACATAGAACATAGAACAGTACAGCACAGTACAGACCATTCGGCCCACGATGTTAAGCCGAACTTTTACCCTAAACCTAATGTCTGTCTAACCTCCACCTCTATCATCCATATGCCTATCTAATAGCCACTTAAATGCCCCTAATCAGGCCGACTCCACTACCCTCTCTGGCAAGGCATTCCACGCCCCTACCACTCTCTGAGTAAAGAACCTACCTCTGACGTCTCCCCTATATCTACCTCCACTCACTTTAAAACTATGCCCCCTCATAATAGCTACCTCCACCCTTGGAAAAAGTCTCTGGCTGTCCAGTCTATCTATACCTCTGATCAGTTACTTTGATAGTTACTTTGTGTGATTTAGAGAAGAAGATAAACAAAATCTCCCAAAAATCCTAGGCCACCAAGAGATTTGTGAAACTGATGAACTGAAAACAAATCAGTATTAAATAACATGCAGTACTTAGGAAGTTAACTGGATTGAAGGCTAATAAACCCCTTGGACGAGGTGAGCTACACTGTGGTATTGAAGGTGGTGGCTAGAGAGATAATGGGTGCACTCGTGGTTATCCTCCAAAAGTCCATAAGACAGTGGAAAGTTCCAGTTGAGCTTGAGTACCAAATGTAACCCCATTGTTTAAGAAGGGAGGGGAACGGAGAATAGAGAACTACAGACCTATTAGTTAGACATTGCTAGTAGGGAGAACGTCAGAATCTATTATAAAGAATGTGACAAATTATTACTTAGAATATAATATCTAATTGGACAGAGGTGGTATTGTGGTCAAGGGCAGCATTTGATGCCCATCTCTAATTTCCTCTTGAACTAAGTGTCTGCTGTTTTAGTGGGTAATTAAGAGATGCCACATTATTGTAGGTCTAAAATCGCGTATCTGGGTAAAAACAGCAGATTTCCTTCCTTGAAGGACATTATTGAACCAGGTAGACTTTTTACAAAAATTCAATGAGAGTTGCCATGGTGACTATTACTGAGACTAACTTTATATTGAGCTGAATTTATATTCAACCAGTGGTTAGGATATTATCCCATGTCCCCAGGATGTTAATCTAATATCTGGATTACTTGCCCACTTGTATTACTATTACTTCAGATTGCCACTGTACCATCATCTCCCCCATTATTGGTTATTGAAAATAACATAGAGCATAGGAACGAATGGATCAATCTAAGTTTGGCAGGCTGTGACTGATGGGTTTCTACAAGGTTCAGTGCTTGGGCCCAGGTATTCACAATCTATATCAATGATTTGGATGTGGGAGCCAGCTGTAATGTTTCCAAATTGGCTGATGACACCGAACTGAGCGAGAATCTAAAATGTTAGGACGATGAAACGAGGTGTCAAGTGGGTCAGACAGGCTGAGTGAATGAGCAACAATGGGCAAATGGAATTTAATGTAAGTGTGGAGTTATCCATGTTGTCCTTGTCCTTGAATCACTAAAGATAGCATGTTCATGCAGCAAGCAACTGGAAGACAAACAGCAAGTTGACCTTCATCGCAAGCAGATTTTAGTCCAGAAGTAAAGTTGTTTTGCTGCATTTGTAGAACCTTAGTGTGTCCTCATCTGGAGGACTGTGTCCAGTTCTGATCTTGTTACCTGAGGAAGGATAGACCTGCCATAGAGGGAGTGCAATAGAAGTTCATTAGAATAATCCCTGAAATGGCAGGATTGTTTTCTGACAAGAGATTGAGGAAACTGGGTCAGTATTCTGAACAGTTTCAAAGAATGGAAGGTGAATCCACTTAAATTGACAAAATTGTTCGAAGACATGACAGGGTGGATATAGATAGGATGGTTCTCCTTGCTGATGACTCTAGAACCAAAGGTCATAGTCTCAGGATAAGGGGTAAGCCATTTAAAACTGAGGATGAATTTCTCTACTCAGCGAGTGGTGGATCTTTGGAATTCTTTAACCTGCAGGGCTTGAGCTCAAGACAGGAATCGATGTTTCTCTAGATTTAAGTGACATAAGTGATATGGGAAAAATACAGGAAGATCAGCCATGATCTAATTGAATAACGGAGCAGGTTTGACAGGCTGAATTACCCACTTCTGTTTCCTATGTTGTTAATTAATAGGCTCATTGTAAATATATTTCTAGGTAACACTGATCATAACGTTTGAATTTCTCACTCAGTTTAATCAAGAGAACACTGCAGCAAGACTTAATTAAGCTTAATAAGGGCAATAATGAGGATATGAGGACAGAGTTGGCTATCGTGAAAAATTAACTTAAGGAATATTAAAGGGACATTGTAATAGTGCCACAGAAAAATTAGATTAAGGAATATTAAAGGGACATTGTAATAGTGCCATAGAAGGCACTCAGGCCAAGTCATTAAGTGTATTTAAGACAGAGATAGCTAGCTTCTTGATTAATAAGGAGGTCAAAGATTACAGGGAGGAGGCAAAAGAATGGGGTTGAGAAACACAACAGCCTAATTCTGCTCCTATATCTTATGGTCTTATGGACAGATCTGTAGCGATGCAGTTACAGGCATTTAAGATGTGTACTCGGAAGAGTACACAATAATTGAGACCAGTTGTTCCACAAGCAGTCACAAATATGTATGTAGTCAATCAAACTACAAAGCTGACCCAGTTTGCTGACTGACTGCTTTTCAGGATTAAAGTAATTCGTACCAGGTTTTCTCATATACAGGAAATAACTCTATTGTTGCAAAACACCTAACTTTATGAATTACAAGAAAAAGGATTCCTAATCTACTACAATGTAACTTAAATTATTGACAAAGTTGCTGGAAAAGCTCAACAGGTCTGGCAGCATCTGTGGAGGAGAAAACAGAGTTAACGTTTCGGGTCCGGTGACCCTTCCTCAGATGCTGCCAGACCTGCTGAGCTTTTCCAGTAACTTTGTTTTTGTTCCTGATTAACAGCATCCGCAGTTCTTTTGGTTTTTAACTTAAATTATTCGCTTTTAAAACACCAAATATACACATACACACACTCAGAAGACAAATAGTTTGACACAAATATTACAGAAAATATAGACAGGGAAAATCAAAATCTGAAGTTCAAAAGTCCTAATGACAAGGTCAAGTTAAATTGTCTTTCTCAGTTTTTTTTAATTATATGCAACTATGTCTCTAAAGTCATGAATATTCTTCACTTTGATAGTCAATCCACTGGACCAAGGTATTTTCTTATAGGAATCTTTTGCTTTTAGTTTTCTTTTATTTTTGTCTTTTAGTCACGTGGAGATGGAGGGGAGCAGATTGAGATGTCTTCTGTTTGCAGGCTTTGGATGTCTTTGGCTGTTCTGCATTTACAGTCCCTCAACAAACTGCAGCTCAGCCAATCTGAGGGCTATCATTAAACAGTTTTCCCTTCATTCAAAAACTCTTGGTCTGGCTGTATTTGAAAAATCAATCTCACTGCTTCAAAAAGCATCATAGAATTGTACAGCTGCAAATGTACCAACCAATCCCTGGGGAAAAGACCTTGGCTATTCACCCTTCCGTGAATTTCAAGTTGCAAAATTTTCTTGGTATTTTAGCTTTATTGTAGTGTTCAAGCTCCAATCTAGTTTATAGTCCAAGGAAGAAAAAATATGGGGTCTCTTACATGAGATACATTCCATTGAGTAGGAAAGACTTTAAGGAAACGAAATACCCTTTATTTAAAAATTGAATCAAACTGAAAAAGTGCACAGTTCAGTGGCTCTTATGGCATAGTGACAGCATCCCTACTGAGAGACGCGAGCTCAAGTTTCAACTTCTCCAGAGGAGCGTACTAACATCTCTGAACAGGTTGATTAGAAAATATTATAATTCAGTGAAGATGGCTGGCAAGTTAAAAGATCAGCCAGAATATGAAAAGCAGCAAAGAATAGGCTATAAAAAGGGGCAAACTATGGTCCAAGAGAAATCTAACTGGGGATAAAACTAAGAGTTTCTACTGGTATTTAAAAAGGAATAGAGTGCACAGTGAGCAGCAGTCCTCTAGATTGGACAGAATATAAAGAACAGCAGAGAATGACTAAAAGATTAATCATAAGAAGCTATAGTATGAGAGGAAGCTAGCTTGACATGCAAAAATAATTGCTTGTGGCACAGGCTTGAAGGTAGAAGACAGAGGGTGGTGGTGGAGGGTTGTTTTTCAGACTGGAGGCCTGTGACCAGTGATGTGCCACAAGGATCGGTGCTGGGTCCACTGCTTTTCATCATTTATATAAATGACTTGGATGTGCTTATAATACAAATGATTAGTAAGTTTGCAAATGACACCAAAATTGGTGGTATCATGGACAGTGAAAAAGCTTATTTCAGAATACAACGGGGACTTGATCAGGTGGGCCAATGGGCTGAGGAGTGGCAGATGAGTTTAATTTAAAGTGTGAGATGCTGCATTTTGGTAAGGCACCATATTCCAGGTGTGGTCTCACCAATGGCTACACAGTGACAGCAAGTCATCCTTGCTCCTCTATTTGCATTCTCTTGCTATGAAGGACAAAATACCACTTGTTTTCTTCACTGCCTGCTGTACCTGCAACGCTGACCTTCAGTGACTGGTGTATGAGGACACCCAGGACTTGTTACACATTCACCTCTCTCAACTTATTACCATTAATATTAGATAATAAAGAAATGGCAGACTAAATGAACAAATATTTTGCTGATGGCTTCACTATAAAGAATACAAAATTACTCCAGCAATGGCTGTAAATCAGGAGGTGAAATTGATGTCTGTCATAGGAAGGTATTTGAGTCAATCATTCAGGAGGTTACAACTGGTCACTCAGATAATACTTCATGTTTAACCAATCTGTTGGAGTTCTTTGAAGGAATAGCATGTGCTCTGGATAAAAGAAGCCTACAGACATGATATTCCAGGATTTCCAGAAACCATTTAACAAAGTGGCACATCAAAGATAATTATGTAAAGCAGGAGCTCATAGTGTATGGGTTAAGATTTTAGAAGATTATCTGGCTGGCAGAAAGCACAGTATGCAAAATAGGGTCCTTGTCAGGTTGGCAGGATGTGATGAGTAGAGTCCCGCAGAGTTTTGTGCTGGGGCCTCAACATTTTACAATTTACATCAATTACTTAGATGAGGGGAACGAAAGCACAGTAGATGAATTGTTAGAAGACATAAAAATAGATGGGAAATTATTCCGTGAAGAAGACATTTGGAACATACAGGCAGATATCAATAAGTTGAGCAAATGAGTAAAAATCTATCAGATGGAATATAGTATAGGAAGACTTGCATTGACTAGGCTAACACATTGTAAATCAAGCCCTACTATTCCTGGAATTGTCACAGAAGTTAAAGAGTTTTTAAAAAGTGCAAAAATCCCCTGATTTTTAGCCTCAAGTTGATGAAAAGTATGGATCAGGTTTTGGTACTTAACAAGAAATCACTGTTTATTACAGCCAATTAGATTCTAACTATAGGCGAATAATTAAACAAAATTCAAACTCAAAACCCCTTATAAACTCACCCTAAACACACACACACACACACACACACACAAAAATAAACAAGAAAAAACCAATGGGCAATGGGAAAACAGTTCCATAGTTTTTATTCACAAGATATGTTGGGTTGGTTCTTCCTCATCCGAAGATTTCATAGAATCACAGAGAGGGGAGAAATCAAAGGATTAGGATAAGATAGCAAGTAATATAAAAGAAGTCTGTAAGTGTTATTTTAAGATATATAAAAACTAAGAGAGAATGGCAAAAATTGACATTGGACCACTGGAAAATGAGGCTGCAGAAGTAGTAATTGAGAACAAAGAAATGGGAGAGGAACTAAATAGGCACTGTGCAACCATGCAAAAGGTTTTCATGGTGGAAGACACCAGCCGCATACCAGAACATCAAGAGAGTAGTAGTCATCACTAAGGAGAAGATGCTGGGGAAGCTGAAAAGTCTGAAAGTGGACAATTCCTTGTTAAGGTAGAATTGGTGAAATTAAAAGTAGATGATGGAATTGGTTAGGAGACCAGCTGGACGATAGGGGACAGAGAGTGGGGATAATGAGCAAGTGGAACCAGAGCCAGGTGGGTCTCATTGGGGCAGATGAAAAGCAACAGGTAATACTTCTAACTACTTGCGGACCTGCAGCTTTTTCAGTTATTAGGAGTCTAACCTTCTCCGAGGCACCACACACTAAAACCTTTCAAGAGTTGAAGGATTTAGTTAAGGGATATTATGACCACAAGCCATCTCTAATTTTGAGATGCTGTTGGTTTTATTCAGCAGTTTGAGAACCAGGAGAATCTGTATCCGGATTTTTCACGAGGTAAAGACAACTGGCAGAGGCATATGATTTTGGGTTAACCCTGAAAGAAATGCTGAGAGACCATTTGGTATGTGAGATTAATGATGTAACCATGCAAAAGCACCTATGAACTGAAGCCCAACTGGATGTCAAACAGGCACTGCATTAGAAAAAGCAGCAAATGGAGCATATGAGCCACAGGGTATCCCAATAGAAGTGGACACCCTCACCCGTCTGACTGAGCCTGGGGAACACCAGAATTGCAGAGCTTCACACACGGCAGATTTTGAGCAGAGGAATCCTAGGTCAGCTCACAGCAAAATCCCAAAACAAAGCCAAGCCTCGGCCAAATGGCTAAAATGTTCTTCAGGGTCCGGGCCGGCAAGCCATTGCAGTTGCTGCCGGTATGCGGACTCAAGACAGCAAAGAAGTCCTACAAAGCCTGACTTGAGTAACAGAACTCATAGGCCAGCATTCAGGACAGCGCACATCCTGGAAAGTCCACATACATGTGGTTTTGAACAGTTAAATTGCTTAGCAACATTCAAATTAGAAACAATCAAAATAAATGTCTAGTTAAATAGTCACTCAGTTCTCATGGAGGTCGATAGAAGCAGGGCTATATCAGTGGTTGCAGAACCAGTCTTTAACAAGATTCACTCTAGACTCTAACACTTAAGTTTGCATAAGACCTCAGCCATACTGAGAATGTGTACTGGGAACCAATACAGATTAATGGTATGACTTCAGTTCCTGTCTCCTTTGGGAAGCAGTTAGTACAGTTACCACTGATTGTAGTAAAAGGCTCAAGCCCAAGCTTGAATGGGTGGAATTGGTTGAGAAAGGTTCATCTAGATTGGCTCAACATTTTTTGATGCGCAAATGGCTGTCTGAGTGAAGTCCAAATTAAATCCCCACAAGATTTTCAGGAAGGTCTAGGGATTATCAAAGGAACAAAGGGCACCTTGCATGTTGACCAGGCAGCAATTACATGATTTTGCAAAGCCCACCCAGTGTCATTTGCCTTATGGGCAAAAGTAGAGGCAGAAACCAGGTGGCTGGACAGCAAAGGAATCATCAAACCAGTCCAGTTTGCAGAATGGACAGCACTGGTCATACCGATTGTGAAGCCTGATGGTTTGGTTCGCCTTTGTGCGGATTTAAACAAACTGTAAACCACTCCTTGCAATTGGATAAATACGCAATTCCTCACACAGAGGACTTGTATGAAACATTGGCGTGAGGCTGTCCTTCACAAAGTTGGACATGAGTTATGGGTAATTGCAACTAGGACTGGATGAGGGCTCCCAGAAGTATGCCACATAAGGGTTTATATCAATATACAAGACTGCTGTTTGGACTATCATCAGCCTGCACCCTTTACCAGTGGACCATGGAGAACATTTTACAAGGGCTACCCCAGGCTGCCATTTATCTGGATGATATGTTAATAACCGGCAAGACCAATAAGGAGCACTTGGAGAACTTGGATATAGTGCTTAAATGTTTCTCCCAGGCGGGCTTTAGAAGGATTCTAGGCACCCCAACTGATCCACTTGGGCTACAGAGTTGACAGGACCAGGTTACACCTGTTGGAAGATAAACTGAGGGTGATCAAAGGCTCCCCATCTCCCTTGTCTGTACTGGAACTTAGGTCTTACCTTGGTTTGGTGAATTATAATGGGAAATTTATATGTAACTTGGCCTCCATCTTGGCACTCTTACACCTGCTATTAAAAAAGGGTCAGCTTGGAAATGGTCATATAGCCAAGATGTAACCTTAGGGAAGTGAAAAAAAAAGCTATCATCATCTAAGGTGTTGGCCCACTACAATCCCAAGTGAGAGTTGATGCTGGCATACGATGCCTCCCCATACAGTATCAGGGTAGTGTTGGCTCACTACCAATACAGATTAAGGGTATGACTTCGGTTCCTGTCTCCTTTGGGAAGCAGTTGGTACAGTTACCACTGATTGTAGTAAAAGGCTCAAGCCCAAGCTTGAATGGGTGGAACTGGTTGAGAAAGATTCATTAGATTGGCTCAACATTTTTTGATGCGCAAATGGCTGCCTGAGTGAAGTCCGAATTAAATCCCCACAAGATTTTCAGGAAGGTCTAGGGATTATCAAAGGAACCAAGGGCACCTTGCATGTTGACCAGGCAGCAATTACAAGATTTTGCAAGGCCCATAGCACGTTTCCTGGAATTTGGCTGATGCCGACGCAAATATGTCTGGGCAGAGAAGGAAGGTTTGGTGGTCATCTTTGGTGTGTGAAAGTTCCACTGATACCTTTATGATTGTGAATTTGTAATAGTAACAGACCACAAACCCCTTCTAGGGCTACCTAAAGAAGACAAGGCCGTGCCACCCATAGCTTTAGGTCAAATTCAGCATTGGGCCCTTATTCTCAGAGCATACAAGTTAGAATACTGTCCAGGTGCCTCAAGCTGCCTCCCACTGGCAGATATCCACATGTGGTGCCTCCCCTGGGAGAGTCCGTTCTGGTTTTGAACTTCCTTGACACCCTTCCAGTCACCTCTGACAATATTCAGACTGTGGACACAAAAAGATTCCATCCTGGCAAAATTGAAACAGCTGGTGGAGAGATAAGGGAAACAAAAGGCCCATCAGAACCAGAAATGAAACCCTTCTGGACCCGGCGAGACCAGGTCACTATAAAGGATGGCAAATTACTACGGGGAGTGACAGTGATTGCCCAGAGTAAAGGTCACCACCAAATACTGGTTGAACTCCACCACCAGATACTGGCAAACTCAGAGATGATGATTGAAAAGCTGCGAGCATCGTTTGTGATATATGGACCCTTGGAAGATTTGATCATGGACAATGGGACATCATTTACCAGGAGAGATTTCAAGCATTTCCTAAAGTCAAATGGCATCAGCATGCTTGGATAGCTCCAATGATCTGGCAGAAAGAGTGGTCCAAACATTGAAGGCAGGCTTAAATAAACAGCTTATAGCTTCCCTATGCATCAAACTGTCCCAGTTCCTATTTGATTATAGGACCACCCCTCACACAACTACAGGGATAGCTCCAGCAGAATTGCTGATGGGGACAAGACTCTGCACCAGGTTAAACCTGATATTCCCAGACCTGACGGTGGGCGTGAAACAGCATCAGGAACGCCAATGCCGGTCACATGCCTCCTCTAAGCGAGACAGACAGTTTACTTCAGGGGACGAAATTTAGTGTCGAAACCACAGGAACGACCCTGAATGAGTACAGGTTCAGGATGACCCAAGGTCAGGTCCCATGATATACAAAGTTCGGGTAGGTGAGGAAGTCCTGAACCAACATGTGTATCAAATGAAAACTGCTACCTTGCAAATAGGGCAGGAGCAAAACATATCCCTCCGCCTAGCATTGAAGTAACCTCAGATTCTGAGATGGATGCAGCCTCAATATTGCCACCACCTGAAGAAGAGGAAACTCTCCCGAGATTGTTCGGATGCAAGAGACAGGCTATGGTCCAATACACACCGCCCGTGTCTGAGTCAGAATCAGAGGAACCAGACTGGGGTGAAAATCTCCCAGGATAGCTACAAGAAAAAGAACAGGCCCACATCCCAGGACTTAGATGGGGAGGGATATAGTAATTGGAATGAGGGCCTGATGAATCTCATTGACTATGCGATCCTTGATTGGGGTTGTTAGCCTGGATCAATCAGGAAGTCCTGCTGACAGATATAAATAGGAGATTCAGAGAGTCTCCTCACTCTCGGGGCTGGCTCTGAGCTGGTTGGTGAGAGCCCATGTAGGGTGACTTAGTGACGGGATACCAGCCTCTGTGCAGTTATTTCAGCAGGTACTTTAATGACAAAATGTGACTCATGCTGGCAGAGAAAGACCTGTGTTGAGGCCTCAACTATTCTTCAGATTTATTGATGACTTCAGTGATTGGATAAAAAGCCACATATCCAATGAGAGGCTGCAGTGTAATAGAAAATTACATATGTAGATAGGGACATACAAACGTACAGATTGGGGCAGAGTAGACCATTTGGCCTCTCAAGCCTGCTCCACCATTCAATAAGATCACACTGACCTGTTTGTGTTTCAAATTTCATTCCAATCTAGCCCCAATAATAACCTTCAATTCCTTTGCTTGACAAGAATCTATTTATTTCCACCTTAAAAATATTTAATCCAGCTATTGATAGATTATGTGGACAGGAAAAACTGTGGCAAATGAACTGCAGTGCAGGGAAATTAGAGGTTGTCTACTTTGACCCTGAAAAGTATAAAACATGGGACTTTCTAAATGGTGGTCAACTAGAAACAATGGAAGAGCAAAAGGTTTGGAGGTCTAGGTAAATATATCATTAAAACATCATGATTGGGAACAGAAAATAACCGAAAATCTAGGGGAAAGCTGGCTTCATATCGAGAGGACAAGAACACAAGATGGTCGAGGTTCCAGCCATCCACACTTGGAGACACTGGGAGCAGGTTTTGAGCACCACCTCAGGAAGGAGGATACTGGCCTTGGGGGTGGTCTTGGAGATGGCCTTGGACGGAGTGCAGCACAGGTTCACCAGAAAGGTGCTGGGATATCAAGGGTTAAATTCCGCGCACAGATTAAACAATCTAGGATTGGATCCCCTGGAATTTAGAAGGGTAAAGGGTGATTTCATTGAAACTTTCAAGATTTTAAAAGGAACAGATATGGAGGATAAAGAAACTATTTCCATTGCTTGGGGAGTCTAGAATTAAGGGGGAGAGTTTAAAACTGATAGCCAGATTTCTCAGGAATGAATACAGGAAAAATCTTACACACAAAGGGTGGCAGACATTTGAAATTCTCTTCTACAAATGGTAATTAATTCTGAATCAATTGTCATTTTACATCTGAGATTAAGAGATTTCAGTGAAGGGAAGATAAGAAGGAATATGGGGCGAAGACAGAGATATGGGTTAGGTCACAAATCAATCATGAAAGGTGGAGTGGGCTGAAGGGCTGAATAGTCTCCTCCTGTTCCAATATTCACCTGACCTTTCAATATAAACAAAAACAGTGAAGATTGTTCATGATGTGTGGTCGGTCAGTGAGAGAGGACTCAGCCCAAAACTTTTTTTATAGTGATTTGCACCATAACTTTTCAAAGGCTTATTTTGTAATATATGACAACTTAAAGCAAAGCCAGAAACAGATGTATTGTAAACCAATGACCACAACCCTTTATAAACTATCGGCAAAAGGAAATAAAAACAGCCTTCATTCAGGAAACATCTGTTTGATGCTCTAGTTTTCAAACAGGTCATTAGGTTGATTACAAGTCAATTAGTCAACAAAAAAAAGTGTGGGAATATTTGGAAGGGGCAGAATGCACAGGCATCAAACGGCACTGAGTTACACCATGCTTTGAGTTAATCTCCTCACATTCCCCAGCTCCTAAGGGAGATATAACTTGTATTAATTGGCCTACATTTCCTCAAGTGGAAATTTAAAGCCATTTTCAACCTTTAAATAAAGAAATTCAAATTATATTCTGTAAGAGAAAAGTAGCTGTGTGTTTATTAAAATGTCTGAAATATTGTGTTTTATTTCAGGGAAGAATGAAGCTTGTGACTGGATCTACTGCTCTCATAAAAAGTGGAAGATGAGAAAATACTTGTATTTTCCCAAATGTTCTTTGAAAATGATCTAGGTACATTGTAAGTGACCAGGAAAGGCCAGCTCCATCATTAAGCTTCTGCTAACTTAGCTCATTTCAACTAGAGTCATGAACAAAAACATAAGTTGCTGGAAAAACTCAGCAGGTCTGGAAGAATGTATGAAGAAAAATCAGAGTTAACATTTCGGGTCCGGTGACTCTTCCTCAGTTTTTATTCAACTACAGTCACACTTGTTTCTACAATTATCCCCAACAAAGTCTGAGTATTGAAGGATCAAAACAATCAAGGGTCTGTACTCTGGTACATTATCTGTTGATAGAAATAGTATGATAGTGCAGAGGGTGACAGGTTTAGCCTTGGCTGTCATATTCCTGCCCAGTTTCCTGCCAACAGTCACCAGTTAGTCTATCAGATTAATAATAGCCATCTGAATGTGTTAGCAGCAGGTAAATGGTACCTTGAGCCTGTGGCTAGCAAGAGTTAACATATTACAAAGAGAAGCAAACTGGTTAAAAATGAACTGACAGCCAAGTAGAAATACTATGATATGTTGAATTAAATCTGATTTAATTATATCACAATGAGGAAACGGGTAGGTGTGACTGCTTTTGGTTTTAAAATTGCGAAATATTTAGAATAAGTATCTGAGGGCTGAGGCAACAATAAATGAGGATTTTTATAAAGTGACTTCAGGTTACAGGAAGTGCATCAGCTCCTCCTTTTGGCTCAGTTTTAAATAAAGTTCTGACCTTCTCTCCCTCATTCTATTTTTTTCCTGTTCCACTCTCTCTCTCTTTTTCATCTATTTTTAATTCTGATCATCTGCCTGGCTGGAGTTCCAATCTCCGGCTAGGCGTTTGGTGCAGGGACTCAGCAAAGATTCAGTATTTCTCCAGGGAGGAAGGGAAGGAGCACAGAAAAGATCTGAATCCTTGTACCCACAGTTCTCTCTTATTCCGCCGTTTCTGGAGAGCACAGAATCATTGTCATCAACCTCTATCAGACTCTCAGGAAAGAAAAAGAAATAACTTGCATTTATATGAGAGATAGTAGGAACTGCAGATGCTGGAGAATCTGAGATAACAAGGTGTAGAGCTGGATGAACACAGCAGGCCAAGCAGCATCAGAGGAGCAGGAAGGCTGATGTTTCGGGCCTAGAAGAAGGGTCTAGGCCC
>NC_063354.1:4068222-4072031 GCF_021869965.1 Rhincodon typus | reverse complement strand
CCTTTTCTGATGAAGGGTCTAGGCCCGAAACGTCTGCCTCTCTGCTCCTATGATGCTGCTTGGCCTGCTGTGTTCATCCAGCCCTGCACCTTGTTGTCCCACACCTGACTAAATCTGATCTTCCTGAACCTGGGGGAGGGAGAGCGAAACGGCATCAGTAATGGCAATGCCAGACACAAGACTCCACTAAGCAAGGGAGACAGTTTACTTCAGGGGACAAAGTCTGGTTTAGGAACAATGCGAATGGCCCTGCAAGGGTAAGAGGCATTGTCAACATGAGGACAAGTGTAGTGATGTATAAAGTTTGGGTAGGTCTGATGGTCCTGAGCGAGTATATGGCCATCTGAAAGCTGCAAACTTGCAACAGACCAGGAGCAAAATGTGTCCAGCTCCTCAGAACGGTCAGAAAGGCTGGCGCAATCCATAGTTTCTCCCTCTTCATCATGCATTGAAGAGACCTCAGAATCTCAGATGGACACAGCAAATGTTCCTGCCTCGACACCTTTGCCAACTGAAGAAGAGAATGTATTTCCTTCGAGATGCTCCAGGTGAAAGAGGAGAGCTACTGTGCATTACAAACTGCCCCTATCCGAGGCAGAGTCAGAGGAACCTGACCTGGTGCTAAATTGCTCCAGGGTGAGCTACAAGAAAAAGATCCAGCCCAATGTCCTCGGACTCAGAGAGGGAGGTATTGCAACAAGATCAGCCAGATGTACCTTACAGAATATGAGTTTCCTGATTTTGGATTAGATTAACAACCCCAATCAGGGAGCCTTGGCAGGCAGATAAAAACAGAATGTCAGACATCCTGACACTCTGAGAGCTGGATCTGTCTCAAAGACTTTCCAAGTAAAAATCAAGGGTGACGCGCTGACAGGATACCAGCCTCTGTGAAGTCATTTCAGTATTCCCTTGCTTTGTTAGTCCTCACAAAATACATTCATCTCTCACTTTTCATGGTTAAAATCCATTCACCACTGTTCAGCTTATCTGACCAGCCTGTCTATTTTGTCATGCAATCAAATGTCTAAAATCCCACGCCACTGTTTGAAGAAGAGCAATGCTCTGCCAAACATCCCTTTAAAGGATTAACTGGTTCATTTGGCTAATTTTTAAAAAGTTTTTAGGACATTACAATTTAGGGTATAAAAGCATCCTAATATTGTTTTTGGCCTGGAGGTCTGTGTTCCAGTGGGATCAGTGCTGGGTCTTTTTGTTTGTCACTTCTACAAATGATTTAGCTGAGAACATAGAAAGCACAGCAAGTCTGCAGATGATACCAAAATTGATGGTACAGTGGACAGTGAAGGAGGTTATCTAGATTACAAAGAGATCTTGATCAATTGGGTCAAAGGTCTGAAGAGTGACAAATGGAGTTTAATTTGGATAAATACCAGGGACTGCATTTTGGTAACACAAAGACAGGTTTATACAATTAAAAGTAGGGCCTTGAGCAGTGTTGTAGAACAGAGAGACCTAGGGGTTCAGATACATAATTCTTTGAAGTTTACATCACCTATAGATTGGGTGGTTAAGAAGATGTTTAGCATGCTTGCCTTCATTGCTCAGACCTTCGAGTGTAGGAGTTGGGCATTATGCTGTGATTGTATAGGACGTTGGTGGGGTCTTTTCTGGAGTACTGTGTCCAGCTCTGGTCTAGGAAGGATATTATTAAGCTAGAGAGGGTTCTGAAGATATTTACCAGGATGTTGCCAGGAATGGTAGGTTTGAATTATAAAAATAGGTTATAAAAATAGACTTTTTTCACTGGAGCATAGGAAGCTGAGGGGTGACCTTATATAGAAGATTATAAAATAATGAGGTGTATAGATAAAGCGATTGGCAAGCATCCATAAGACCATAAGACACAGGAGCAGAAATTAGGCCATTCAGCGCATTGTGTCTGCTCTGTCATTCAGGGCTAAGTTTCTCAACCCCATTCTCCCGCTTTGTTCCTGTAACCCTTGATCCCCTTGACAATCAAGAACCTATCTATCTCGGTCTTAAATATACTCAATGACCTGGCCTCCACAGCCGTCTGAGGCAGTGAGTTCCATAGATTCACCACTCTCTGGCTTAAGAAGTTTCTCCTCATCTCCTTCCCTTTACTCTAAGGCTGTGTCCTCAGGTCCTAGTCTCTCCTACCAATGGAAACATCTTCCCAACATCCACTCTGTCCAGGCCATTCAGTATTCTTTAAGTTTCAATTAGATCCCCCCTCATCCTTCTAAACTCCATCGAGTATAGACCCAGAGTCCTCAAACATTCCTCATATGTTAAGCTTTTCATTCCTGGGACCATTCTCATGAACCTCCTCTGAACCCAGTCCAGGGTCAGTACATCTTTCTTGAGATATGGGGTCCAAAACTGCACACAATACTCTAAACTCCAACCTCCAGAACTAATGTGTCTTTTCCCGAGGGTAGGAGATTTCAAGACTAGGCAGAATATTTTTCGGTGAGAGGAGAAAGATTTTAAAAAGACAAGGGGCATTTTTCTACACAGAGAGTGGTTTGTGTGTGAAATGAACTTCCAGAGGAAGTGGTGGATGCAAGTACGGTTACAATGTTAGGAGACATTTAGATAAACACATGAATAAGAAATGATTGGAGGGATATGGGCCAAGTGCAAGCAGGTGGGACTAGTTTAGTTTGGGATTATCATTGGTATGGACTGTTTGGGCTGAAGGGTGTATTTGCATGTTGTATGGCTCTATGACTCAATGGAAGCTAACAAGTAAGGAAGTCAATATTTACTGGGAAGTGAGGCATGAAACTCTTGTTTCTATTGTGCATAAATGCAAGTTATTCCCTTTAAATTCATTGAGCACCTTGTTCAATGTGAGCACTTGTTCATCAATAAATGTTGTTTATATTGTGCCTTCAATATTTAATATTAAACAATCTTATCAACATAACTGAACTGGACTTACTATTTAAATACATTGGCTACAAGAGTAAGTCAGAGACTAGAAATTATGCAGCGAAAAGCTCACCTCCCCATAGACTGCCCACCATCCACATGGCATATGTCAGGAGTGTGATGGAAAACTCCCCAGTTGCCTGGATGGGTGCAGCTGCAGAAAAATTCAAGAAGCTTGGTACCATCCAAGACAAAGCAGAATTCACTTCCTCCAGGACTAATATGCCATGGCAACATTGTCATTTACAACATGCCCTACAGCAACTCACCAAAGCTCCTCCGAGAGCTGTGAAGGAACGATGACATATTTCTGAACCAGGATGGTAAGTGGCTTGGAGGAGAACAGGGATGTTTGGAAAATAACTACTAACAAACTTCATTTTATGCCCATGTGGTCAGTTAAAAGACAGCATGTATATACAGGAGTCTGACTCAATAACTGATTTACTGCCTTAAGCTTCCAGTGGCCGCCCGTGACTTCAAAATCAAAATAACGGCAACACTGCTTCAACCGTTGGTCGCGCGCAAGACCAGGTAGGGCGCACGCGCACCCGGCGGACATGCGCAGTGAGATTGCTGAAGCGGGCGGAGGCGGTGTCTGCCGGGGACTGACCCTCGCTAGCTCTCTAAGGGAGGTGGCGGCGGCAGCAGCAGCAGAGTCACCAAGCCCCGGCCTCCAATCGTTATGGGATATCTCAAACACATCTCTCCGATCAGGTAAGAGGCCGTTGATCTTCTGAGTGCAAAGAGGGAAGGGAGTGGAATGGAAGGAGACAGAACGAGATATTGGGGAGGGAGACTGGAAAGGGGCGGGAGGAAAGGGTGGGAATCGGGTATTTTGGGGGGGGGACGGGGATGGGTAGAGGAGGGGGACCGGGTGTTTCGGG
>NC_063354.1:4052579-4068122 GCF_021869965.1 Rhincodon typus | reverse complement strand
GGTCACCGGACCCGAAACGTTAACTCTGATCTTTTCTTCACAGATGCTGCCAGACCTGCTGAGCTTTTCCAGCAATTTTGTTTTTATTCCTGATTTACAGCATCCGCAGTTCTTTCAGTTTGTGTCTCCCTGCAAACCCACAGGCTGGTTGAAACCATCCGTGCCACATCTCCATATTAAGAGAAGAGTCCTCTAAACTTGAAACGTTAGCTTGCTTTCTCTCCATGATGCTGTGTGACCTGCTGCGATCCCGCACTCTTTGTCTTCTTACCACATCTCACTTAACCACTGCACAATGACCTGTTCAACCATCCCACTGCCCATATTCCAATTCAATGGCCCATTTGAAGAAATCTTCCAAAGCAGGATCCACCAGCTAACATCCTCTGGATTAAGGAATGGGAAAATGGGAAGTCATTGATTAAATCGTTATGATAACCCTCCCTGCCCCACCTCACTGTCACATGACAGGCTTTGAATTACCATGGTGAAAGTGGCCTTGCTAAACTGGATAAGCCAGTGTTCCTGTAAAACCAACCACCTCCACTGGGGCCTCAGTAATCCACTCACCCTCTGCATGTTTGTGGAGAGCCATAAGCAATGCTGCATGTTACTGAGGAGTGTCTACAGACTAACTGGTGGACTAATCACCTTAGCCTCATTTGTGGAGTTTATCACTTGGCTTCAGGGATTTGCATTTGCTAAATAAATAAACTGCCCAATCTCCTCATCTCTCTCCTTGCAGTGTCATGCACTTTGACTGTAGCCCATTAACTGAAGTTTCCAGGACATAAGTGAAAATGACTAATAATAAACTTTTCAAACTGTATCTAGGCTTGTGGAACTTGTTTAGAGATAGTAAGATTTGCTGGTGCTGGAGTCAGAGATAACTATATGGAGATGGAAGAGCACAGCAGGCCAGGCAGCATCAGAGGAGCGGAAAGCTGACGTTTTGGATCGGGACCCTTCTTCAGAAATGGGGGAGGGGGAAGGGAGCTCAGAAATAGAGAGAGGAGGGGTGAGGCTGGGAAAGGTACATGGGATTGTAATAGGTGAGTGCAGGTAGGGAGTGGTGGGGATTGGTCAGTGAGGTGGGAGGAGCGGATAGTGGGAGAGAAGATGGGGAGGTTGTGTCAGGCTCCCAAGGCGGAATATGAGGTGCTGCTCCAGTTTCCGGTGGCGTCATTTATGACGCTGGATGGTGCCCAGGATGGACATGTTGACCTGGGAGGGGGAGTTGAAGTGGTTCACGACTGGAAGGTGTTGTCATTTGTTGCGAACCGAGCACAAGGGCTCTACAAAGCGGTCTCCAAGCCTCCGCTTGGACTCACTGATGTAGAGGTGGCTTCCACCACCTGCAATCTGACCCCATAACCAAAGATATATTTCCCTCCCCATCCCTATCTGCCTTTTGTAGGGACCACTCTCTCCACGACTCCCTTGTCTGCTCCACACTCCCCACTAGCCCCAGTGCCCCCTGCAACCGCAGGAAGTGCTACACCTGCCCCTACACGCACCCCCCTCACCTCCATCCAAGGAAAAAACAAAAACCTTTCACATCAGACAGATTCGCCTGCACATCCGTCCAATGTGATCTGTTGCATCCGCTGTTTCCGATGTGGCCTCCTCTCCATTGGTGAGACCAAGCGGAGGCTCGGAGACCGCTTTGTAGAGCGTCTGTGCTCTGTTCGCGACAAACGCCAACCCCTTCCAGTCGCAAACCACTTCAACTCCCCCTCCCACTCCCTGGATGACATGTACATCCTGGGCCGCCTCCAGTGTCACAACAACGCCATCCGGAAACTGGAGGAGCAGCACCTCATGTCCTGCCTTGGGAGCCTACAGCCCAATGGTCTCAATGTGGACTTTATTAGTTTCAAACTCTTCCCACCCCTGGCCTCATCTCTTTTGGAACTTGTTTGTTTCTTTTCTGACTGCCCTGCCTACTGTATGTAATTGTGTACAATTGGCAGTCCTGCCTGGTTGGCATTTGCGAGACTGGTATAGAAAATGATGGTAATCTTTTTGTCCTAATTGACAGAACGATGGAGCAGTGTTTCCACATGTGTGACCGAATTGTTATCTACTTCTTCATTGCATCATCTTATGCACCATGGTGAGTGTTTTAACATTTTTTACAAAAATTAATGACATGGGGGAGACTTTCCACGTAGTTGTAATGTCGCAGGACTAGGAATCCTGATGCCAGGCTAATATTCGGAAAGCATGGGTTTGAAACCAGCCATGGCATATGGTGAAATCTAGATTCTATTAAAAATCTGAGTATAATCTATGTTGTGAAAACTGATATTCTTGAGGAAGGAAAGCTGCTGTCTTTACCTGATCTTGCCTATATATGACCCCATTCCTACAACAATGGAGTTGACTGCTGACTGCTGTATTAAATGGCTGAGCAAGCCACTTGACAAGAGGGATGAGCAATAAGTGCTGGCATGGTCAGGGACACCCACATCCAATTAATGAATAAAACAAAATGTCCAGCTGCATCTGGAACATGAGACAGCATGGAATTGACTACATGTTCCAAACTGCATGTGAGATGGACTACTTCACATGCAACTAATTGAAATGCAGGATCTAGTAGCCCACAAGCTCTTGTAGAATGGTTGAGACATCTTTTTGGCAACGGATGTTACTTTTTTCGAGCTGATTGGGATTATAAAAGCTCACACTCTACTAAACTCTTCATTAGTCACGCCAAACACCTGGTAGCAAGTGTTGTAATTGAAATCAAGAGGGAGCTATGCATCTAACTGAAAAGCTGAAATGTAACATAATTTTGGTCCCTAGTATAAGCTCTCTCAATGCTGTCAGCTTATCATATCGTGTCCGATACAGCAGCTGACATCTGACAGTGTAGCAGGAATCAAATACAAGTTCATTTTCCAATATTTTGAGTGAGGATTGTATATTTTCTTTAGCCTTGGTGCCCCAGACCATTGAAGGTGAAATTTAGACGGTGCCAGTTCCAGAGGGCTTTCCTAATGCTGCATGCATATAAAGAAAGTAAAGGGCTTGGCTGTGATGATCTCCACAGCTGACACAACTTATGATCACAAAGATCAATCGTTAAGGTAAAGTACTGGAAACCTCAACGAGAGAATGCTTTCTGGAGAAGTGAACTGTGTATCTGTTAATGTAAAATTCAACAGATTCAGAATGTCTGCAAGCCACGCTAACATCTTTCTTTTGCAGGTTAAATCTCCGTGAGCTTGGGCCCTTGGCATCTCACATGCGCTGGTTCATTTGGATCATGGCCGCTGCTGGAACCATCTACGTCTTTTTATACCATGAACAGTAAGCACTTTTTCCACAATTCAACACCATTCACAACAAAGGCACCCACTTGATTGGCACCCCATCCTCCACCATTAACATTGAGTAGGCCAACTTCAATAACATCTAAGACGTTTGACACCATCCAGGACAAAAAAACCCAACTTGTTTGACACCATGTCCACAAACATCCGGTCCCCCCACCATCAACACTCGGGACAAACTACTGTTACTATCTACAAGATGCAGTGCAAAAATTCACTAAAGATCCTCATAACCGTGTCCATCGAGAAGGATGACAACAGCGTATACATGGGAACTCCACTACCTGCAAGTTCCCCTCCAAGCCCCCCCTCATCCTGACTTGGAAATATATCCCCATTCCTTCACTGTTGCTGGGTCAAAGTCCTGGCATTCCCTCCCTAAAGGCATTGTGGGTCTACCTAAAGCACATGGAGTGCAGTGGTTCAAGAAGGCAGCTCATCACCACCTTTTCTAGGGCAACTAGGGATGGGCAATAAATTCTGGCCCTGCTAGTGACACCCATGTGCCATGGATGAAGTTTTAAAAAAAAAAAAATTCCTTCACTGGGGCATAACAGCAGCAATTTTTATCTACAAAATGCACAGCAGCAACTCAACAAAATTCCTTCAACAGCACCTTCCTAACCTGCAATCTCTATCACCAAAAAAGATATGACGGCAAAGGCATGGGAAAATTGTAACCTCAAATTCCTTCCAAGCCACTGTCCATCCCAACTTGAAACAATGTTCTTCATGTCATTGGGTCAAAATCCAGGAGTTCCCTTTCAGACAGCTCGCTGGGTGTACCCGCACCACATGAACTCCAGTAGCTCAAGGCCTGTCACCACCAGCTTCTCAGGAGATAAATGTGAATGGTCTTAATTAGTCAGACCCACATCTGAACTACAACTGCTTTTAAAAATGCATTCCTCTGTCATCATCATTTAAAACAGCATCGGTAATCAGCTGCAAGCATGAAATATATTTTATTAAAACATTTGTATTTTCTTTGCACAGGTATAAGATTATTGAGCTGCTATTTTACTTGACAATGGGATTTTCACCAGCTGTGGTGGTTGCATCTATGGTAGGTGGCTAGAATAATTACCTTCCATTCTCCAGGTTATAACTAGGATCTCTAATAGTTTCAGTGATATTGGATCTCCATGGATATTTTCAAAACATTAGAACTTTTAAGAACAGTCAGCAAGCATTCCCTAGAGATTAATGTGAATATCACCCTGCTCCTCTGCTCATTCTAACAAGGAACGTAAATTGCTCCATAACTCCAGATTTTCTGTCACATGCTGCTTCTGTTACTGAATTCTCCAAGTAACCAATCGCATGGTTTCATTTGGCAATTCTGTACAGTTACACTGTGACTGAATAAACTGTGATCTGTACAGTTGCACATTGACTCTTATCCTGAATAAACATGGACTCTGTATAGTTACACAGCGAGTGATCCTTTCCCTAAATAAATAGCAAGTGACCAAATTCATACGTCTGCCTCAACCCTAATCAGTGTTAAGCCAAATTATTCTTCTGTTCCTTCCCTTCCCCCCGCCCCACCCAAAAAAAAGTTCTATTTTCTGTGTTAATCAGGCCATTCTGGCCAAACTGTTTCAAACAGGGAATCCATAAAAATACCATAAGAAATAGGAATGGGACTAGGCCGTTCAGTCCCTCAAGCCTGCTGCACCATTCTATAGGATCATGGCTGATCCAACATTCCTCACGTCCACGTCCCTGCCCTTCCCCATAACCCTTGATTCTCCAATTACCTAAGACTGTATCTATCTCAACCTTCAATATACACAAGGACTCTACGTCCACAGCTCTCTGTGGCAGAGTTCCAAGATACTCAACCCTCAATTCCTCATCTCAGTTCTAAATGAGTGCCCTTTATTCTGAGACTCTGGTCCTACACACTTCAATGAAGGGAAGCGTCCTCTCAGCATTTACCATGTCAAACCACTTAAGAATCCTGTATGTTTAAATGAGATCATCTCTTGTTCTTCCAAACTCCCGTGAGTAGAGTTCCAACCTGTTTAGCCTTTGCTCATAAGACAGTCTTCCCAAACCCGGGGATCATGCTAGTGAGACTTCTCTGAACTGCCTTCAATGAAATATTGCTCCTTTTAAGGGGGCACAAATGCTCACTACTCCACATGTGGCCTCACCAGTGCCTTGTACAGTTAGTCATAGAGTCAGTAATAGAGATGTACAGCATGGAAACAGACCCTTCAGTCCAACTTGTCCATGCTGACCAGATATCCTAAATTAATCTAGTCCCATTTGCCGGCATTTGGCCTATATCCCTGTAAACCCTTCTTATTCTTATACCCATCCGGATGCCTTTTAAATGTTATAATTGTACCCGCCTCCCCCACTTGCTCTGGCATCTCATTCCATACACGCACCACCCTTTTGTGTGAAAAAGTTGCCCCTTAGGCCTCTCTTTAAATCTTTCCCCTCTCATCTTAAACCTATGCCCTCCAGTTTTGGACTCCCCCACCCTGGGGAAAAGACCTTGTTTATTTATCCTATCCATGCCCCTCTTGATCTTAAACCCTTAGGTAACCCCTCAGCCTCTGACGCACCAGAGAAAATAGCCCCAGCCTGTTCAGCCTCTCCCTGTAGCTCAAACCCTCGAATCCTGGCAACATCCTTGTAAATCTTTTCTGAACCCTTTCTAGTTTCACAACATCCTCCCTATAGCAGGGACACTAGAATTGCACACAGTATTCCAAAAGTGGCCTAACCAATATCCTGTACAGCCGCAACATGACATCCTAACTCCTATACTCAGTAAATTGCAGTAACATTTCCGTACTAGGTAGGTAATTGAAATTATCTGGAGTGGGCTTGATTGCTTTGACCTAATCCTTGCTGTTCTGATGCAGCCAAACACCGATGGAATCCAGGAGCTGGTATGGGGTGGCATGCTGTACTGCCTGGGAGTGGTATTCTTCAAAAGTGATGGGATAATTCCTTTTGCCCATGCAATCTGGCACATCTTTGTGGCTCTGGCTGCAGCAGTACATTATTATGCGATCTGGAAATATTTGTATCGGAGTTCTGCAATACCTACGTGGAAGGACTTCTAACATTCAGACCAGCACTGTCGGTTGCTGTTAGTTTGTGTTAATCAGTTTATTTGAACAATATATTAACACACAGGAACAGATTGCAGAAGATGGATGAGAGGTACCGAGAGCCACGTTCCAATGACCCCCGCCCCCCAACTGTGAATAAGCAGTGTCAGTCACAAGGGGAAGACGGATGTGAAATCCTAACAGATCCTCAGGGTGCTGCTGCCCACTTTTTTTTTTAAAACTTTTTTTTTTCCTGAGGTCACAGGTTTTAACCTCCAATTCTCTTTCTTCCTGCTGTCTTAACCATCTGGGCTATTCTGCATAATTTCAAGAGCTTCATTTTGACTCGATAGCATTGAAGTGATCTCCAGCATTTGACTGTACTTTGGTTTTTGTGATTGGAAGATATGTGAGGATGAAAGGATTCGGCTAAGGAAGAAATCGGCACCTTTTGTAAAGTGACTTGAAGCCTTGTAGGCACCCTATAGTTTGACATGAACACCCACAGCAATCTGAACTGATACATTCCATTGGGTGGCATTTTATACCTCAGCTTTGATTGCCAAATTTTCAACTTACTCAGTGATCCTGGGTGGTGCTCTGGTTGGACCGGTACTTTCCTTTCACATTTACCAGTAAAGAATTTAATTAAGTTACTGTATTTCTGTGTAGCAATGCCTTGAGTGCTGTCACAGGAGGCTAATGAACAGAACCTGTTGTACGTACTCTGTCATCTTGCATAGAGAGTGCATGGCCATATCCCAACAGTATTGTTAGTCTGGCTGTGATTATTTCAGCAATGTACTGATGGTGAGGAATGCAACAAAAAAAGCAGCATGTTTTCTTGGCCATTGCTACAGCAGCCAGCAAACCCCATCTCTTGTTGATAAATGTTTGGGCATACTTTTCCAAATCGTGGCTGATCAGATGGTCAGTTCCCTGAATCTGAGAGATTACCTCATTTTACCTCATTCTTGTAAACGAGCAGCTATTGTTCCCTCTGTCAAATTCTCCACAGTTGTCAGCTTTTTTGCATTCTCTTATGATGTTAAATTGGCCATTCCAGCATCTGTTGTAGCTCCTATTACTCTGTGACTATGACCACCATCTTAAGACTGTGAATTAAACTTAATAAACGGTTTACATTTTGTCAAGACTTTACCCTACATGTACAAATGCTTATTTTGTATGCAGCCAATTCTTACAAAATGGCCCTGCGAGTCTCTTCCCTCCACCTGCTTGCTCTAGATGTACAAACACACATAGATGTAGGTTTTTAGCTAGGTCATGGTTCACACCATGAGGAAAGGGCAGATGACTAATTCAAATCTTCCTATGACAGCTACTGTATAAAAGGAACGAAACACTACTCATTTACTCTGGGAGTGTGATGGAAACTTTATTCAATATCCACACAGCCATTGATTGTTGTCCGTGCAGGGTAAACGGTTAACTTGGTGCTAGCAACCAGTGGCAGTGAACCTGATTGTGTTTCTGTTACTATACTCAACAGTTGAATTAAATACCTCAGTGGTAATGTTTAGATTTTAAAGGTGCTTTTAAGTCAAACAAAACAGAAATCCAGGTGACATTTTTGGTAAACTCTTCGTTAAGCTCAGATCCTCTGCAACTTGTGGGTATCAGTATGTCAGGTTGGAAATAGGGAATGTTTGGAAGATGATGTGCCAGTTTACACTTGTTTCCAGAGCAGGTCATATACAGGTTGGGAGACAATGGCTTGGTGTTTGTCACCATGTGCTCCTCTTTGTTCCAGGAAATCTTGCTTACAAAATAAACATTAGTAACAGTACCAACTGGGTAAAAGGTGATTGAGCACAGCTACCATGTTACTGCAAGGAGTAGATCACCACAGCTTCTCCTGCTCTTGGTAACCGGTTTGTCTCTGTGTAAGATACATGCACAATAACAGATGGACCAGACTGGACAATATATAGCTTTTACTCAGCATTTGCTATATGTATACAAAAGCTGTCCCTGAGATATGCACCAGTCGCATGAGAGAAGAATCTCCTCTCACTCAACTTGTGCTGCCCATTTCTGTGTCAGCAGTTTGAATCATCAAGACCGGAACTTGTTCCTCTGGTGTTTCTAGGCTAAGGTTTACACTGCAACTGTTTGCGATATAGGGAAGTCGGTTTTATTATCAGAGAAAGGGAGGGTCACTAATAAGTTATGGTGCTTGTGAAATGAAATGAATTGTGTTGCATTAACAAGGTTTGCATCTGTACATATTTATCTTGTGAATCTCTGTGGATTGTGATGGTTTGGGGGTTTAAATTGATGCATGTCAAGTTTTGTAGCCAGGGTACCGACAGCTTTTAATATTTCTGATCCAGATGCTGTATTCTCAAGTGTGAAACCTTTTATTGTGTTTACAAGCAACAATTGCTGCTCCTACTGTTTGTCCCTAGCATGCAAACTGTCTGTGCTACCTAAAACCACCTTCACCCCTATTCTAGGGAATGGTTGCAAATCATTTTTACACTTGTGCAGGTACTGGACCTTTTGCACTTTTGAGCCTTTACACTTTGTCAAGAATGTTGTTTTTTGTAACTAGCTTAAATGTTGCTGAATCTGGGGAGTCAGGATTGGGCACAGCTCATCAACACTAATGTTGATAAGAGAGAAGCCACCCACCCCCCTCCCCTTTCCTGGTCACTCCCAGTGGTGGATTTCCAGACCAATATGCAACTTGCTTTTAATTAGTTTCTGGTTGATCTGTTTCCCTTTTTCTCCTAATAGATTGAGGCATTACTTAACCCCAGCAGTTCGGGAAAATATGACATGGATAATGGGTCTTGTCAGAGTTTAAACATATTTTTTGATACAGTGCAGGTTAAGCATACCTAGAATGGGGCCATGCCAGGAGCTCTGGGTAGTTGAGGCAGCTGATTCAGACAAGTTTTCCCATTGAATGGTGCCTGAGGCTTTTCCACCTCATTTCAGGCTGCTTTTCCTTCTTGAATCCCCTGTCTTCCCACCGGCTGAGTGCCTGCTTCATCTTGAACAATTTTAAGAGGAGCTTGCAGTTCCAAGTCAGTTGTCTTCCAGAAAATAGAACTCCATCTTTACTTCTGGAGGAGCCTATAACAGAGCTGCTGACCTGGGACAGCTGATGTGTAGAGTTACAGTAGCTTGGATCTTGACAAAGTCTGAGGAGTTGGAGGGACTAATTTCTCTGTACCAGTCAAGCTCTCCAGCAGTCTCACGGTCTCCAGTGTTTCCTGGCATAGGCTACACTGCCCCTGACTCTTGAGGTAGTGTGACCTGGGGAATTCTGAGCCCAAATTACCCACTGGATCAACAATTTAACATGTCTCCTCAATGGTTAATAGGACACTCTGGTAGAGGGTGTGAATCCTTGTTTCACTGCTGCTGAGCATTTTAAAATTTCTATTGAGGCTCAATCTCATTTCAAATATTTGATCCATTGAAATAGATTCCAAGTACTGTTTGAAAAATAAATTCAAATTTAGAGTCTGCATTTGATGTGACAGGAAATATAATATTGAGCTTTTTGCTGGGAGTGTGCTGTATATTTTCTGCGTGACTGTGTACTCTGTATCTGAATGAACCAGATTGCAGCTAAATAAAGGATGCATTTTGTTTACTTCTGATTTTTAACATGCTGTGGGTACAGACAGGGAGGAAATAGTGTTTTCACACACACCCAGCTATTGAGAATGACATCACCTAAGTAACCACTCTGGAACAGGCCATTTCAAAGATCTCTAGAATCCTGACTGGAGCCTCCCAGTAGGATCAGACTTATGTTCCACATTCGCATATCACTTAAACACAGGAGCACTCTCATTCTTTTTAATATTGTTACCATGTCTCTGTCTAACTTTGCCCTCCTAGAGCCAACTCATCACACATGGCATTTACTTTGCAAAAGTGTTTCTTCACCTCTTAGAGAGCAGACTCTCACTGGGATACAGTTCTTGACACCCTGGAAACTTAAAGAAATTGCCAAAACTCATCCTGTCAAACACTCCCAGGCCAGGTACAGCGCAGGATTAGACAGTAAAGCACCCTCTGCACTGTCATCATCACTGTCAATGTAATACTTTCATCCGAAAGGAGAAGGAAAGGTAGGTAAAAACAGAAAGAACTGCAGATGCTGTTAATCAGAGACAAAAACAAGTTGCTAGAAAAGCTCAACAGATGTGGTAGCATCTGTGGAGAGAAATCAAAGTTAACTGATGGTGGCTAGGAAAATGCCAGTTTATATGCAGAAGATGGGCGGGGAGAAAGGAGTATGTGATAGGTGGGGATAGCAGTTAGACAAAGGAGTAGATAATGATCTGGCTAGGAGGGTGAATAACTATTAATGAGGACTGTTAGTGGCTATTAATGGGTGGTATGTAACAGCAGACTGTGATAACAAGGCCTGAATATGAGAGAGCTTAAGCCGTAAAGTTATTGAACTCGATATTGAGTCCGGAAGGCTGCAGGGATGCCAGGTGGAAAATGAGATGTTGTCCTCCCAGTTTGTGCTGAGCTTTGCTGGAACACTGCAGTAAGCCTGAGGCAGAGATGTTGGGCAAGGAACAGGGTGGTGTGTTAAAGTGACAGGCAATTGGAAGTTTATTGTCTTTATTTTTCTGAATACACTGCAAGTGTTCTGCAAAGTGCTCGCCCAGTCTGTTTCGTTTCCCTATTATACAGGGGACCATATTGTGAGCAGCAAATGCAGTAGATGAGATTGTGTGAAGTGCAGGTAACGCACTGCTTCACCTGGGAGGTGTGATTGGGCCTTCGGACATTGCGGAGGGAGGAGGTAAATGGGCAGGTGTTACACCTGCGGTTGCAGGGGAAGGTGCCGTGGGACTGTGAAAGAAGAGTGGACTAGGATGTCCTGGAGGGACAAAAAGAGTTGCTGGAAAAGCTCAGCAGGTCTGGCAGCATCTGTGGAGGAGAAAACAGAGTTAATGTTTCGGGTCCGGTCACCCTTCCTCAACTGGAGGGAATGGTCTCTGCGGAAGACTGACAAGGGAGGGGTGTATGTGTCATATGGTGACCTCTCTCTGGAGGTGGCGGAAATGACAGCTAATAACCCTCTGGATGTGGATGCTGGAGGGATGGTAGCCAAGGACAAGGGGATCCTATTGCTGTTGCAGGAAGGAAGAGAGGGTGCGAGGGCAGAAGTGCAGGAGATGGGTCGGACTTGGCTGAGGGCCCTGTCGACAGCAGTGGTGAGGAATCCTCAGTTGAGGAAGAAGGTGGACGTTTTGGAGGCCCCCTTGTCGAAGTTATCATCATCAGGATGAATGTGATAGAGAGAGAGGTACTGGGAGAATGGAATGGAGTGTTTACAGGAAGCAGGGTGCAAGGATGTGGAGTCCAGGTAATTGTGGGAGTTTGTAATGGATATTGGTGGCCAGTATATTACCAGAAATGGAAACCGATGTTGAGGAATGGAAGGGAAGAGTCAGGTCCTATCTTGATTCAGTCTTTTCTCCCTTGGCCCAGTCCTTGCCTATTCGTGTGTCTGACTAAATGCCTCTTAAAAGTTGCTATTATTTCTGCTTCCACCACTTCCCCTGGCAGCATGTTCCAGGCACTTACCACACTCTGTGTAAAAGCTTTCTTCACACATCTTTAAACGTGCCCCCTCTCTCCTTAAGCCTATGGCCCCTAGTATTTGACATTTCCACCCTGGGGAAAAGACTCCGACTATTCCACCCTATCCATGCCTCTCATAATTTTATACACTTCTATAAGATCACCCCTCAGCCTCTGACACTCTTAACAAAAACAATCCAAGTTTGTCCAACTTCTCCTTTATAGCTAACACACTCCAATCCAGGCAACTTTGGGGTAAACCTCTTTTGCACCTTCTCCAAAGCCTCTACATCATTCCTATAGTGTGGCAACCAGAACTGCACAAAGTACTCCAAATGTGGCCTAACTAAAATTTTGTACAGCTGTAACATGACTTGCCAACTTTTATACTCAATTTGCTGATTGATAAAGGCCAGCAGGCCGTATGCCTTCTTTAATACCTTATCCACTTGTGTTGCCACTTTCGGGAAGCTACAAACTTGAATTCAACACCCCTCTGCACATCAATGCTGCTAAGGGTCCTGCCATTTACTGTATACTTTCTTCTTGCGTTTGACTTCCCAAAATGTGTAACTTCAAACTTATTTGGATTAAACTCCATCTGCTGTTTGTCTGCCCATCTTTCCAACTGATCTATACCCTGCTGTATCCGTTGAAAACTTACCACAATATCCACAACTCATCCAATTTTAGTTCATCTGCAATCTTATTAGTCAGACCACCTACATTTTCATCTATGTCATTTATCTCTACCAGCAATAGAGGTCCTAGTGTTGATCGTTGGGAAACACCACTGATCACAGACCTCCGGTCAGAAAAACGCCCTTTCACAACTTCCCTCTGTCTCCTATGATCAAGCCAGTTTTGAATCTAATTTGCCAACTTACTATGGTTCCCAGGCAACTTAATTTTCTGGATCAGCTGACCATGAGGGACCTTCTTAAATGTTTTAGTAAAGTTCACATAGACAACATCCACTGACCTACCCTCATCAGTCATCAGCCATCAAGGGTGGCATGGTGGCTCAGTGGTTAGCACTGCTGCCTCACGCCAGGGACCCAGGTTTGATTCCACCCTCAGGTGACTGTCTGTGTGGAGTTTGTACATTCTCCCCGTGTCTGCGTGGGTTTCCTCCCACAGTCCAAAGATGTGCAGGCTAGATGGATTGCCCATAGTGTTCAAAGATGTGTACATTAGGTGGATTATAGGGGAGCACTGTGCTGTCGGAGGGTCAGCACTGAGGGGTGTGCAAGCTAGGTGGATTGCCCATAGTGTTCAAGGATGTGTACATTAGGTGGGTTATAGTGGGATAGGTCTGGATGGGATGCTCTGAGGGTCGGTGTGGGCCGAAGGGCCTGTTTCCACACTACAAGGATTCTATGAACAAGTCTGCTCCACTATTCAATCATGGCTGTTAAGTTTCTCAACCCCATTCTCCTGCCTTCTCCCCATAACCTTTGATTTCTTTACCGATCAAGAAATTGTTTGTTCTAATGACTTAGCCTCCCCAGCCTTCAGCAGCATCTCAGTTCTAAAAGATTATCCCTTCAAGCAGAGGCTACTAGTGGAAGCATTTTCTCCATGACCAATTTATCCAGGCCTCTCACTATTCTGTAGGTTTCAATCAGATCCCCCTCATCCTTCTCCACTCCATCGAGTACACATCCAGAGTCCTCCACTGCTCCTCGTGACAAGTTCTTCATTCCTGGGTTCATTCTTGTAAATGTCCTCTGTACCCCCTTCAAGGCCAGAATATCTCTCCTTAGATACAGATTCCAAAACTGCTCACAATATTCCAGATGCAGTCTGAGCAGAGCCTTATACATCCTCAGCAGTACAACGCTGTTCCTGTCTTCTAGCCCTCTTGAAATGAGTATTAATATTGCATTTGCTTTCCTAACAGACAACTGAAACGGTATGTTAACCTTCAGAGATTCCTGAACTAGGATTCCTAAACCCCCTTGTGCTTTAGATTTCTGAAGCCTTTCCCCATTGAGAAAATAGTCTATGCCTCTATTCTTCCTTCCAATGTACATAACACACTCAAACCTCACCTCAAATGGTTGGAGGCACTGGATTGTGCAAAGGCTATGACCCGTGACAACATTCCAGCAACAGTACTGAAGAGTTGTGTTCCAGAACATGCCATTCCCCTAGCCAGGGCAGTTACAACGCTGACATCTACCCAAAAATGTGGAAAATTGCCTAGGTGTGTCCGGGACACAAAAAGCACGAGAAGTCTATGCTGGCTAATTACCGCCCCATCAGTCTACTCTTGACCATCAGTAAAGTGACGGAAGGGGTCATCAACAATGCTATCAAGCAGCATCTGCTCAGCAATAACCTGCTCAGTGACACACAGTTTGGGTTCTGCCAGGGCCACTCAGCTCCTGGCCTTGAACTGAAGAATCACACCATATTTGAAATGTTAACTCAGTTTCTCTTTCCAGATACTGCCTGATCTGCTGACTTGCTCCAGAATTCTCTGTGTTTGTTTCTGTCACAAAGGAAGATGATTGTGGTTGCTGGAAATCAGTTGTCTCAGCTCCAGGATATCTCTCCAAGAGTTCCTCAGGGGAATGACCTAGGCCCAACCTTCTTCAGCTGCTTCATCAATGGCCTTCCCTCCATCATACTGTCAGAAGTAGGGATGATTATACAATGTTCAGCGCCATTCACAACTCTCAGACGCTGAAGGAGTCCATGTTCAAATGCAGCAAAATGGGGATAATATCCAGGCCCTGGGTTGACCAGTTGCTACAAAATGCCAGGCAATGACCATCTCCAACAAGAGAGAATTTAACCATCACTGCCTTCACATTCAATAGCATTCAATAGTGAAATACTAAATAAAAACCAAAAGAACTGCGGATACTGCAAATCAGGAACAAAACAGAAATTGCAGGAAAAGCTCAGCAGGTCTGGCAGCATCTGTGAAGAAAAATCAGAGTTAATGTTTCGGGTCCAGTGACCCTCAGAACCAGAGGAAGGCTCACTAGACTGAGGAAGGTCACTGGACCCAAAACATTAACTCTGATTTTTCTTCACAGATGCTGCCAGACCTGCTGAGCTTTTCCAGCAAACTTCTCTTTATGATGGATTCCCACTTTTCCCTGATAATGTTTTACACTCTTAACAAGAATCTCTCCACCCTATCTTAAAAATGTTTAAGGACTCTGCTTCCAGCACCATTTGAGAAACTGAGTTCCAAAGACTCTGCACCCTCCAAGACAGATACATTTGCCAATTTCTGTTTGAAATAAGGAGGCTTTGATTTTTAAACAGAAACCCCCATTTCTTGATTGTCCCATAAAACGAAACATCCTCCCCAGTGAGAACACTTCTGCACTTTATAACATTCAATCAAATCATCTATTATTATCTTAAACCCGAGTGAAGACAAACCCAGCTTGTCCAACCATTAATGACAAGGCAACACACCTCCATTCCAACTGAGTCCAGTAAACCTTACCTGAATTGTCTTCAATGCGTTGCTATCCTTCTCTAAATAAGTTGGCTAATACTGCACGCAAGAC
>NC_063354.1:4043344-4052079 GCF_021869965.1 Rhincodon typus | reverse complement strand
TGCTGCTTGGCCTGCTGTGTTCATCCAACTCTACACCTTGTTATCTCAGATTCTCCAGCATCTGCAGTTCCTACTATCACTAAAATTTCCTAGATATTCCTTAGATAATTCTAGCTTAGATATTGAACAGATCAATTGAACCAAATACATTCACCTGCAGCATAAGATTTAACTCCACAGGTGGCACAAAAAACATGAAGCAGGCGTTCTTTGTTCTATTGGCATAGGTCTTTACAATCCTTAAAAGAAATAAACCTCACATTAGGAAATCAATAATTACATTGGATTAGGACATCTTGTTTGATTAATTCTTTCTCTCTCTCTCTCTTTCACTGTCCCTCTCTGTCCATGAGGCCTCTGCCTGACAAAGCCACGTCTCCTTCCAGAGATTGTCTACAAAATCTAGCTTCTTTCCTTGATGCCACCACTTACCATCACCATCTGTTAATGGAGGCCTTGTTATAGGTTGAGTCTGATAACAGAGTCCCTGCAGTATCCTTCATAGGACCCTTGGAAATCCAGAGATGGCATAAAGGGAACAAAATATTTTACACTCATCGTATAGATCTTACCAACAACAAATAGATGTTTCCCAAGGTCAAATGTTTAGAGTAACAGCTCCAAAAAAATTTGCTGCGTTTGCCTGTGTGACTAGTCATACATTTCAAAACGTAATTCATCACATTTAGCTCTTTTTTTTAGTTATTTCTAAACAGTAAAGAGACAACGCAAAGTATTGTTCTTCGGTGTGCATTAGCATTTGGATCCTGACAGAGAATTGTTCGAGCATATTTTGGAGATTTGTGCATCAATAGAAATATAATTGCTGCATAAAATTATTTTATCTTTCAGCTTTGATCCTGATCCAAGGAAAAGACATACATTTTGGACCACAGTGACAGGAGGCACATTTGTATGGGTTGCAATATACAGTGCCAACCAAGCTCAGGTACAAAGATACCTGGCCTGCAAGAGTGAAAAAGAGGCAAAAAAGTAAGTTAAACTCATGGTTAGAGGCTATGTTTGTGTTAAAAACCAGGAGACAGCACTTGACATTTTCTGTGCGACCAGGCTGCATTTTACAGGGTGGAAAGGCATTTTACAGAGTTAGACTGCATCCTTCACCTTCCCACACAGATGGAAAGCCAGCCAGAGGCTGACATACCATAAAGAAGCCCACCCTATAGTCATGACACAATGAAAGCAGGCTAACTGGGTTGAGGCTGGGACCTTTGTCCCTCATTGAGAGGAAGTTGTGCCCCTGGTAACTGCCCGCTGCCCCAGTGGCACTGGTACTCAATAGTGGGCACCGTCAGACTGCAAGAAGGAGCAAGAGAAAGGAAGATGGCTGCCCCAAAGAGTAAGTTCAGGGTCTGAGGGCAGGGAGGCATTCTGAAAACTAGGGAGGTGATGTAGCAAGTGAATTGGGGGCAGGGTTCCTGAGAGCAGGAGGCACATAAGGAAACGTTGGGAGCAGGGCACTGACATTCCTCACCTGAATGAGGTACACTCCACCCCTCTCTTTCCACCATCTTCCATCTAGGCCATGAAATTCTTGCTGACCATTCCTACCTGACTGCTCATTGCAGGCATGAAATGACATGGGCAGCACATTATCCAGGTAACTGTGTTTGTTAACAAGCCTAATTGACCTGTAATTATTTATTTAAATGTGGCAAGAGGACTGGCCGGCACTGAAGAAACATGGTCCCTGTTTTGATCAGCCAATCTCAGCTACATAAGGGCTACATACCTGGCTTTGCAACAATACTGAAAGCCGTACAGAAAGGTTGCTCATTTGTGTGGTGTACAGGATGTCTTGTTGGACTGACTGCAGCATCCTTTATGTGGAAAATGACACTCACATAGCTGCTGGATAGGAGCATGAAATTTAGAAGTATGAAATTTCAATGGTTTCCTTAACCTGTTGTTCAAATTCTTGACATCCTTTGACTTTCTGGGACAATTGAAATACATCAGGCCTTTTTGGTCCTCAAGTGGAGGACTTTTGTCCATCTCTTACTTTGCATGATTCACATTGAGCAATTATTTGACCAGGGTAGCCATTGTACCACAGGATAACTTTGATGCGTTCTATATGTCTTGCTTACTAGATGACCAGATGATTTACAAGGTTATTGATGGGGTACAACTTAAAGGCTGCTGATGGGACCAATCTTATAGCACATAGCACTTTATGAATTCCAAAATGTATGTTGATCAATAAAGGTAGCCTTGCAAGTAGACAGTAGTAGAGAATGCATGAATGATTTCTCATCTAGGACATCAAGAAATAGGATCATATGTTAAGTCTTGCACCTTCCCTAAATTATTTGGGAACTTGGGAGGTCTATAGTGCCTCCATGGCTTTCTCCTCAGGTGATCAGAGTGATCTCGGACAATCAATCAGAACATTTTCTGCTGTAGTGTAAATTGTTGTGATCATTTGAAATTTGATATTCTTGCGTTTGACCTGTTGAGTGCAAGATGAAAAGCTTTGACAGCAATATTTTAATCCGGGGTAAAATTTGCACCACTAATAGTGATATCAAAATTTTTGGATTGCTGCAAAATCCTAACTAGTCTTTCAGTTTTGATCCAATTTCGAGCTGAGGTAGAGTTGGTGCCTGTCCCAAGTAAAGTCACAGCATAAGCTGTGGTTTTACAACTCTCGCATAAATAATAATACTACCGAGAAGAAAAATGTGTAAAAAGCTCAAGAAACCCAAAATTGAAGACTTTAAAGAGAATACTTTATGCAAAGTATATTGTAATTTGATTATTGACAGATTTTTTTGAATTTTGTTTTTAAAATAATTCCCCATACTTAAGTCTTCAAACCACTCATCCACCCTGAGTGACTGCACTTCATTGTTGGAGTCTGGTCCTTTGTATTTGTAGTTAATTGGGCTACTGTTTGTTTAGCCCATTGGCACTGTACTTCCTAAGTACAATAGATCAATTCTTAACCTGCTTTGATAATTAAATTCTCACTTCTTATGTGGTACTTTAATTTATAAATTACCAACTCCAAGTGTAACAAAGTTTCATCCTCATTTGCACTTACAATTGACACTTTGTTACATTATACTCATGACCTGTAGCTTCATTTGAAGAGCTACATGTTAGGTTTGTGTACATTGAGCCCTGATTATATGAAACATAACCTTGTAAGACATCTCAGTCATATAATCATCAATTCAATGACCCATATTGGCCAGAAGGAATTTTATTCATCATTTATTATACGTTCACACTAGTAGAATACATGAAATGTTTTGTTGGAAAACAGCAAGCTTTCAAAGTTCACTCCTTTCATTCTTACTGTGTGATGTAGCTTCATGCATTGACCATCAGTTCTTCATTATTTAACAGGGCAATATTGCTAAACTGGTTTGGTATGATTGGAGTAACATTTACGGCTTGTATGTGCGGTTTGATCATGTATGCAGTTTACGAAACTTGTGATCCAGTGAAGGCAAAAAGAATCAGCAATAGTAACCAGGCAAGTAACTATATGGTTTTAGAGCATAACTTTAAGGAACTGGATGGTATTGCAGTCTGTCACACTGCCTTTCATTCTAGCTTGTAGCTTTGAGACTGGTTCAATTCAACAAGACAGTGCTTTTCAAATAATTTTGGTTTGAAGATCTTTACAGTTGAATTAGTAACCATGAATCCCTATATAAATTATAATGTATAACATTCTGCATGTAAAGAGTGTTTTGAAACCTGCTTTTTAAGAAATCTGGTATTTCCTTATGGATATTATTGAGCTGGATATGTCTGTTTCTCATTGCAATCTTGATTAGAAATTTTACAATGTCACTCATAAATTATTCTGTATAAGAGTCAACAATTCTGATTCTTCAGGGAAATGGGATGAAATTGCAGAATGTGATTCCTCCATAACACTCATAAAATCCCATGTAATTGAAAACAGAATCTGATTTACTCAGTTTGATAAAGTAATAGCCTGATAGATTGTTCAGAGACTGGCTGAAGGATGGTCTGAGATGAGTTAGTCAAAAGTCACATGACACCAGGTTATGGTCGAACAGGTTTATTTGAAATCACAAGCTTCCGAAGCGCTGCCCCTTTGTCGCTTCACCTGACGAAGGGGCAGTGCTCCAAACATTTGTGATTTCAAATAAACCAGTTGAACTATAACCTGGTGTATGACTTCTGACCTTGTCCACCCCAGTCCAACACCGGCACCTCCACATCATGAGATGAGTTAGGCAGCTTTGTGCATTTCTCCTTGACTGACAGTGCACCAACGCAAGAGGATACCGACCTTGTTAACATTTACCATATCGTGCCATGTGAGGCTTTTAACAAATATTTCAGCATCGTAAGCAGTGGATGCTGAAAATCACAGAGGCATTGAACTTCCTCACCACAATTCCTTCAAGACATCAACTGGGATCATGCGTAGCATCTCCTCAAGTCAGCAGCCCGCAAGTATATTTGTGAGCTTGCCTGTGCTCTTTACAGCAAAGGCATACCATGCGTCCAGTTCACCATAGACCCAGAGAACCAAAATGGCTAAGCCACTGAATTTGCAGATGTCACTGGATTCCCTCAGGTACACGGGGTCATCGACTGTATACACGTGGAGCTTGGAGTTCCTAGTAACATCCAGCCACATAACTGAACAGGAAGGGACTCCGCTCCTTCAATGTCCAACTCTTTTGTGACCCACAACACAGCACACTATTCCTGCACGTGTGTGCCACTATTCAGGGGGTTCTCACAATGTTTACATTCTGAACAATTCCCAGCCTCAGCACTCTTTACAAGCTCCACATGATGTACCTGTGAGTGAGTATGGAGATCAGAACCCCTCAATGTAGACTACAAGGGAGGAGCAGAAGTCCTAACAGATTCAGGAAGACCACAGGACTGTCACAGAAAGTGCAGTATTTGTGTTACATGTCATGTTGTCCAAATGTATACACCTCCAGTGCCTCCAGTGTTGCTTTAACTTTCTTTCCTATCGCTACATTTTGGTGACACCCCAGCAGCTGCACTGGAGTTTGTGGAAATCTGCTAACTGGTTTCACAGCTTTCCCCAGCCAACATTAGTGAGCACATTGTGGTGGTCTGAGGCTGAGAGGCCCCTAACCTGCTGGGAGTTTCCTGTGTGGGTGAAGGTACACCCTTCGAAGAGGCATTTGGAAGCCTGCCAAAGGCGGGGTTGTGTAACAGGTACCTCTGGGGTGTCCTGAGATGATAATCCCTAGGTGCCTATCTGTTGTTCCTCTTCCTTATTTGTGATCAGTGGCACCTCCCTGACCCCTCAAGCAGATGGGGTACCTGGAGGGAGGACAAGGTTTCTGCATCACCTCCCCCCACCTAGCCAATGAATAATTGCATAAATGGCTTGAATAATGGAGTGAAAGATGTTCTTCCCTCACCCTGTCACCTGTGAAGATCCAGCAGATACTGACTGCTCTGCTGGACCTAGCTTTAATAGCATCTGCCGTTCAATCTATGGAAACCATCATGAGCTAACATACCATAACATCAAGCAGAACCCAATCAGTCCCTTTTGCCCTTTACACCAATCTGCACATGATGTCTGGCAGCTCAGCAATGTATTCATGTACTTGCCTCTGCAATTCCATCAGCTCACTGTTGGCTGAGTCCGGAGGCTTGGGGTGAGAGGGGTTCTGATCTCCACCAGTCCTCTCAGTGTCTTGGCCATTTCTTCCTGTTGTAGCTGCAGGTCTGTGTCAGTCATGTCTTCACCAGAACATGACTTCCAGCCTACTCTAGATAGATTAGCCCCTGAGATGAATGTTTTTGTGCCATTACAGGTTGGTGAAGAGGTTGGTAAGCCCTCTGAGGTTTGTTCTCCCTCAGAAATGTAGTTTAATGGATACATGGAGATGGGCCTAGCAGCTAGAGCTCTTCTGTTTTGTGTCCTCGTTTGGAAATGGGATCTGGATGTTGTATAGAAAAACATAAAGATTTATTAGTATCTCAAACAGCCACACTTATTCAAGCTTTAATTTTCTCACAATATTTAAGAAGCATCAGGATTAGTACTTAAAATGACAGGGCATAGTAGACTATTGACCAAGTGCAGGTTAAATGAGATTAGTGTAGTTTTGGTGTTTGTTAGTTGACATAGACATGGTTGGCTGAAGGGCTGTTTCTATGCTGTGTGACTTTACAACTCCCTGTGAATATGATCCTATAACATTGCTGCTTCATGAGCAGCTGGGAGCAGCAGATTGGAAGTTTTCTCACTGGAAGTCTGAAGTATCCCCTTCAGCACAGACCATGTTCCTGTCAGCTTGACAGTCTGTTCCTTGAAGGAGTTCAAGTGCCATGTATCAAGTACCACTCTCAAATTCCACACCATCCCCAATCTAGACTCATTGGCATTTATTGTATGCATGCTTCTCCTGCAAATGTAGTGAAACATTACTCCACATTTGCATAGTTACATGACCATTATGCCTGCAGATAGCAACGTCTATCCTCAGAGCCAGAAATCACACGACACCAGATGATATTCCAACAGGTTTATTTGAAAACACAAGTTTTTGGAGCCTCATTCCTTCTTCAGGTGTTAGTGAGAGAGGCAGTATCAGACACAGAATTTATAAGTAAAAGATGAAAGGGTCACACCACTGATGAGGACGTATCAAACCAAAGATGCTGTTAAATCTTTAATCACTCTACCCCCACCCGGACACACATACACACACTCACTCTTTCTCTCCACACCTTCCCCCTCCCACCACACACACACACACACACACACACACGCACACACACACGCACATTTTGATCAAAAAACACACAATTTCTAGACAGTCAGTCAATATAATATTTTATAAATTTCTACTTTAGAAATAAAACCAGTCTGACTCCAAACCAGAACACACACAGATTCGAAGCAAGGTCTCACATCTAACATGCATTGTCTGACCTAAAATGTCACTTCTTCTCTACATTAATAAAACCTTTAGTTCTCTCAGGGCAGTGACTTGTAATGAATTCGGGGATTTACATATTAATCAATTAAAACCTTCTAACTGATTAAAGATTTAACAGCATCTTAGGCTTGTTTAGTACATCTTCATCAATAGTGTGAGCCTTTGATCTTTTACTTATAAATTCTGTGTCTGATACTCACTAACACCTGAAGAAGGACTGAGGCTCCAAAAGCTTGTGATTTCAAATAAACCTGTTGGACTATAACCTGGTCTCGAGTGATTTCTGACCTTGTCCACCCCAGTCCAACACTGGCACCTCCACATCAATCCTCAAAGCTGTGATTGTCCATGTGCGCCATTGCAAAGACATTAAAAATTAATATTGCTTGGAGTATATATGTTTTGAAGGATTGTGGAAAGTGGATTCCCTTCACATTTTGCCGAAATATCCAGAGCAGTTTCTTTAAGAGGTCATTGAAAGGTCACTGTGACATTGATTTCTTTCAAACAAGGCTTTCTGTAAATCACATGACTGGTAATAACTGAATCAGAGATAGTAGGAACTGCAGATGCTGGAGAATCTGAGACAACAAGGTGCAGGGCTGGATGAACACAGCAGGCCAAGCAGCATCATAGGAGCAGAGAGGCTGACGTTTCGGGCCTAGACCCTTCATCAGGGAAGGGGAAGGGGGTTCTGAAATAAATAGGGAGAGAGTGGGAGGCGGATAGAAGAGGGATAGAGGAGAGGATAGGTGGAGAGAAAACAAACAGGTCGAAGAGGCAGGGATGGAGCCAGTAAAGGTGAGTGTAGGTAGGGAGTTAGGAAGTGGATAGGTCAGTCCAGGGAGGACGGACAGGTCAAGGGGGCGGGATGAGGTTGGTCGGTAGGAGATGGAGGTGCGGCTTGAGGTGGGAGGAGGGGATAGGTGGGAGGAAGAACAGGTTAGGGAGGCGGGGACGAGCTGGACTGGTTTTGGGATGCGGTAGGGGGAGGGGAGATTTTGAAACTTGTGAAATCCACATTGATACCATTGGGCTGCAGGGTTCCCAAGCGGAATATGAGTTGCTGTTCCTGCAACCTTCGGGTGGCATCGTTGTGGCACTACAGGAGGCCCAGGATGGACATGTCGTCTGAGGAATGGGAGGGGGAGTTGAAATGGTTCGCGACTGGGAGGTGCAGTTGTTTATTGCGAACCGAGCGTAGGTGTTCTGCAAAGCGGTCCCCGAGCCTCCGCTTGGTTTCCCCGATGTAGAGGAAGCCACACCGGGTACAGCGGATGCAGTATACCACATTGGCAGATGTGCAGGTGAACATCTGCTTGATGTGGAAAGTCTTCTTGGGGCCTGGGATGGGGGTGAGGGAGGAGGTGTGGGGGCAGGTGTAGCACTTCCTGCGGTTGCAGGGAAAAGTGTCGGGTGTGGTGGAGCTGGAGGGGAGTGTGGAGCGGACAAGGGAGTCACAGAGAGAGTTGTCCCTCCGGAAAGCAGATAAGGGTGGGGAGGGAAAGATGTCTTTGGTGGTGGGGTCGGATTGCAGATGGCGGAAGTGTCGGAGGATGATGCGTTGGATCCGGAGGTTGGTGGGGTGGTACGTGAGGACGAGGGGGATTCTTTTTTGGTTCTTATTGCGTGGACGGGGTGTGAGGGATGGGGTGCAGGAGATGTGGGAGACACGGTTGAGGGCGTTCTCGACCACCGAGGGGGGGAAGTTACGGTCCTTGAAAAACGAGGACAACTGAGATGTACGGGAGTGGAATGCCTCATCCTGGGAGCAGATGCGGC
>NC_063354.1:4030547-4043244 GCF_021869965.1 Rhincodon typus | reverse complement strand
CCTGCAACTGGTAATAACTGCTTGCTTTGCTGTAAACCCCGGCTGTTTTGGACTGTGACTGGCTTGGAGGCTGACTTGGTTTTTATCTTGTTCAGATGGAGGAAAGCCAGCTAAGAACAAGCTGCCCAGCTATCTCTCACACTTCTATTGATTTCTGTTGCATTCAAGATGAAATCTATTTGTTCTTTTGAAATAGTGATTGAAGGAGGTGTCAAGATTATGTTTCCTGAACAATCTGTGACTGCAAGACTTAAGGGAAATCCTTATATAATTAGTTATTTTTCCACATGTAAGCGGCGTTGTTTGTCTATCTGCAGCGCATGGACTGCATTGATTCAAGAGGGCAGCTTATCACCACCATCTCAAGGGCAACTATGGATAGGCAATAAATACTGGCCCAGCCAGCAATGCCCACATCCCACAAGGGAATAAAAAACATATGCGAGAACATCAGACTGACAGATTCTGGAATATCTACACTTTCATAGAAATATAGAAAATAGGTGAGTAGGCCATTCTGCCCTTTGAGCCTGCACCACCATTCAATACTATCATGACTGACCATGCAATCTCAGTATCCCCTTCCCGCGTTCTCCCCATACCCCTTGATCCCTTTAGGCACAAGGGCCACATCCAGCTCTGTCTTGAATATATCTAATGAACTGGCCCCAACAACTTCCTGTGGGAGAGAATTCCACAGGTTCACAACTCTCCAAGTGAAGAAATTCTTCTTCATCTCAGTCTTGAATGACTTACCCCTTATTCTTAGACTGTGACCCCCTGTTCTGGACTTTCCCAACATTGGGAACATTCTTCCCACATCTAGCCTGTCCAGTCCCATCAGGATTCTATATGTTTCTATGAGACCACCCCACACCCCCGCCACCCCACCCCCAATCATTCTTCTAAATTCCAGCAAATACAAGCCCTGTCGATCCTGTCATTCCTTATATGTCAGTCCTGCCATCCCGGGAATCAGTCTGGTGAACTTTCACTGGACTTCCTCAATAGCAAGAATGTCTTTCCTCAGACTAGGAGACCAAAACTGCGCACTATACCCAAGGTGTGGCCTCACTAAAGCCCTGTATAACTGCAGCAAGACATCCTTACTCCGATACTCAAATCCCTCACTATGAAGGAGAGCATGCCATTAACTTTCCTTACATCATCCTGCACCTGCATGCCCACCTTCAGTGACTGTTCCACCATGACATCCACGTCTCATTGCACCTCACCTTTTCCTAAACTGCCACCAAGAAGATAATAATCTGGCTTCCTGTTTTTCTGAGCTAAGTGGGTAACCTCACATTTCTCCACATTATATTGCATTTGCCCAATATTTGCCCACTCAGCAGTCTGTCTAATTCACCCTACAGCCTCTTAACATCCTCCTCAAAACACACATTGCCATCCAGCTTAGTGCCACCTGCACATTTGGAGATATTGCATTCAATTCCTTCTTCCAAATTGTTAATGTATATTGTGAACAGTTGGGGTCCCAGCACTGAACCTTGCGGTACCCCACACGTCACTGCCTGCTGCTCTGAAAAGGACCCGTTTATTCCAATTCTCTGTTTCCTGTCTGTCAACCAGTTCTCCATCCATGTTAATACATTACCTCTGATACCATGAGCTTTAATTTTGCATACTAATCTCTTGTGTGGAACCTTGTCAAAAGCCTTCTTAAAATCCAAATACACAGCATCTACTGATTCACCATTATCTACACTACTGGTCATATCCTCAAAAAAATCCAGAAGGTTTGTCAAGCCTGATTTCGCCCCAGGGAATCCATGCTGACTACGATCGATTTTGTCACTGCTTTCCAAATGCTATGTTATTACATCCTTAATGATTGACTCCAGCTTTTTCCCCACCATTGATGTCAGGCTAACCAGCCTATAATTCCCCATTTTCTCTCTTCCTCCTTTTTCAAAGAGTACAGTTACATCAGCCACCCTCCAGTCCATTGGAACTCTTCCAGAGTCTACAGAATGCTGGAAAATGATCACCAATGTATCCAATATTTCTAGGGCCACTTCCTTAAGTATTGTGGGATGCAGAGTATCAGTCCCTGGGGACTTATCGGGTTTTAATCCCATCAATTTCCCCAATACCATTTCCTGACTAATAAAGTTTTCCTTCAGTTCCTCCTTCATGCTTGACCCTTGTCCCCCAGCATTTCTTGAAGGTTATTTGTGTCCTCCTTCATGAAGACAGATCCAAAGTATTTGTTCAACTGGTCTGTCATCTCTGTTGTGCATTATGAATTCACCTGATTCTAACTGCAAGGTATTTACATTGTCTTCTCTATTCTTTTTCTCTTCACATATCTATAGAATATTTTTGCCTTCAAGAATAACCCATTAGCCAAAGTGTTTTTTTTTAAATTTACAAAACCAATCTGAACAGAGAAGGAAGAGACAGTGATTGAGTGTGTGTGCAAGTGTGTGTGTGTGTGTCTGTGCAAGAGAGAGAGAGAGAGATTTACAAGAAGTATTTAAACAGGTATATTAGTGACTGTGTATCTTAACCAATTATTACACTTGTGTTGAATAACTTTTGTTACAATAATAAAACAATAACTGTATCAATTAAGAAAGATAGTGGTTAGATCATCTTGTTAGATAAGTTATCTAATTGATCATCGTGATATCTGGATAATCATTTTATTTGTCAATTTCATTGGTATTTGTTTTAAATGATGCTAGAAGACCATGATATGAAGGAACAAAGGTAGGCCATTCAGCCCATCAAATCTCTACAACCATTCAGTGAGAACATAGCTGATCCATCATTTGCATCTCCACTTTCCTGCCTTTTCCCCATAACCCTTGATACCGTTGCCATTAATGTGTGTCCCCTAATAATTGACAATTCTACCCTGGGAAAAATACTCTGACTATCCATTTATTCCATGCCTCCCATAATCTTGTAAACTTCTATCAGGTCATCCTTCATCCTTCAATGTTCAAGTGAAAACAAACCAAGTTTGTTCAATCTCTCTCCAAACCAGGTAAATTTAGTAAACTGAGATAACAAGGTGTAGAGCTGGATGAACACAACAGGCCAAGCAGCATCAGAGGAGCAGGAAGGCTGATGTTTCAGGCCTAGACCCTTCATCAGAAAATTTAGTAAACTGCCTCTTTATTCTCTCCTGAGCCTCCACATTCTTCTGGCAGTGTGGCAACCAGAAGTGTACACAATATTCCAAATGTTGAATTTCTATACAGCTGCAACGTGAAATGCCAATTTTTATATTCTGTGCCCTGGCTGATGAAGGCAAGCATGTCAACTGCCTTCTTGACCATATCTATTTTGTTGCCATTATCAGGGAACAGTGGACTTGTATGCCTAAATCCTGCTGTATCCTCTGGCAATCCTCCTCACTATCCGCAGCTCCTCCAATTCTTCTGCTGTCCTCCGCTCATCTACCTCTGCTTCTAAATAAGAGAACATTGACAGGATTCCATTCATCTGGGACTTGACTGATTCTGAACTGAAGTCCGTCAAAATCAACTGTTTAGCAATACTACTGACAGTCACATGTGATTGCCTTGGGTGCTTTGCAGTGCAAAAGTTATTTTTCTAATAATGGTGTAAATATTAAAAAAAATTCCTTATGAGTAACATGCTTCTTACTGTAAATGGAGACCTGAGGTTGGCAGGCTTTCAAAAGGAACTTAGAGTTATGGACACACTCAATACATCGGCTAATGCCTGCAGCTTTATTGATGAAACAACCTCGACAAATGTTTAGCATAATCTGTGGCTTGTAACAATGTTCAATGAAGTCAATAGTATCAAACAAAACTTCGAAAGGTTCCTGTGGGTAGAGCAGATTGTATACCAGCTCCTTGAGTACAAAATGTATTCCTTTAGAATGGGTAACCAAACTTGAGGCTGAGGTTATTGAAGAGGTGCTTAATGTTGATAACAATGCTCCTGCCTTGCACCTTATTACTGACGAAGAGATTTCACAATGGTGTTACAGCAAAATACAAGCAGTGATGATGAGTATAACATGGATACGCAACAGGTGGAGAAAATACCAGTAGATGACATTGTAAAGCTGTATGGCAATTTGATAAATGCACCGGAACAACATGACTTTACAACTGAGCATACTTTTGAAAGAAAAACCAAAATTAATGAGGCAGATGATGCTGGAAAAACTTTTCAAGTGGGGCTGCCAACAAAGTACACCAACTGTACAAGATCCATTTCATGGCCTCATGTCAGCCCCAAATGTCCCAGCTACAGAAAGTGGACCTTTTAGAAGCTCCCATTGCCAGCTTTTCTATTACGAATAAATAAATTTGAATAAATTTAAGTAAGTATTTGTTTGCACCTGTTCATGTTGCTAAGTTCCTTCATTCACATACAGTAGCTGGTCTAAAGGCTGCTGAGCAGCATAACCCTGAGCAAATTAGCTCGAGTGTCAAAGCATCGCAGCACTGCTCTACCCCCATATGCCAATCCTCATTCTCCCCAGCAGTGCTCACCACAACACCCTCTCACCCCACTGAACATAGTTTCATATTTTCTCAATGTAATCTGGCAAGAAAAACTACCTCAGGTGAAGTCAACTGTGCTTTACCTGAAAACCAAAAGTATCCGAATTTCAATGCATGATTGAACCTGAATTTTTTGGATATAAGGATACCTAAACTGTATTTAAAAAACCTCTTACTATCTGTCTCATTAATGGCTAGTTTCCTGCCATATTTTGTTTTCTCTTTCTTTACTATTTTTGTCATCTTTCTTGTTTTTTTGAAACTTTCCCAATCCTCGGGTTTACCACTAATCATTACCACATTGTATGTTTTTTTCTTCCAATTTGATACTGTCCTTAACTTCCCTGGTTAACCATGGTTGCCTTATTCCCTTACTTCTTACTCATTAAGATGTATCTTTGCTGAGGGTCATGAATTATTTTCTTCAATATTTGCTATCATTCCTCAGTGATTTTTTCTGCCAAAATTCATTCCCAGTTCACTCCAACCAAGTCTGCCCTCATCCTGATGTGTTTATCCTTGCTTAAATTTAGCACAGTTGTTTCCAACTCAAGGTTCTTGCTCTCACACTGAATGCTAAATTCCACTATATTAGCATTACATTTCCCTCAGGAAATCTTTTACACTGAGATCATTCATTAAACCTACCTCGCTACACATTACCAGATCAAATATTGCCTGATCGTTGATTGGATCCACAACATATTGTTTCAGGAAACTGTCCCTAACTGAATTCTTCTCAGCTGCCTTAATCTGTTCTGATTTTCCAAATTTGTTTTGATTATGTGCATTAGTGAAAGGGCTTGAGCCTTTTGTTTGAGAGTAGTATACTTTTTTTTCAATGGAAGATTGAGTCAGGTAAGAAGTTGGCACAGTTATGTGCTAGGAATAAATTTAGGAACCAGTGAGGCTGAGAAGATTACAAAGAAAACTGCTGAAATCAGTAATTTGCTTAAATATTGTTTTTAAAGTAATCATATTTGTTGCTGTATGTATTTTTGTTGATCCAATTTATCAACATTGGTAAATGTTTGGTAATATTTGACCTGGTATTGCAGATGTCAAGAAATATTTCCTTACTGATTTTTCTTTAATAACTTTTCTGAAGCTTACACCACTTCTGGTTTTGGATATCTTGTCTCACATGCCTGGAATTCCTGGGCTTTTTATTGCCAGCGCCTTTAGTGGCACTTTGAGGTATGTAACATGTTACCTTAGCTATTGGAATTCACAGCATGTCACCTGGAATAATATTTCAATGAAATGTGTATTTGTGCAAAAAATACTGATAGTAATATTGATATTAAGAAAAATGTTTGAGTACCGATGGAGATGCATGAGGGAAACAGTGAGTTATTTGTTTCGTACTGTATATGGTGAGCTGCTGAATCGTACTGGTAAATGCTGAATGCTAGGAACTGAGTCAGTCCATTGTAAATGAAAGATGCCAATAGTAGGTGCATGGGAGTAAACTCATTGTCTTCCAGTGGCTTCACAGAGAGGCACTGTGAGCCTTAACGAACTCAAGGAGAAGTAAAAGACAGAGAAATTCTGGAAAATATTATTGTAAATTTTGAAATATAACCAGACATACCATTACATATGTTATTAAGAATAAGCAGACATCAGCTCTTCCAACTATCCTACCGCTCCCTAACCCATGTACAAGGTGCATTCAGAAGTAATGTTGTCTCAGTTTTGCCCCTGTGTTCTATTTTTTTGCAGAGCAAAATTCAGTTTATTCCCTGTTTGCCCAAGAAAAATATAAATAAATATTACTAAAACCTACATTTTTGCACAAATTAATTGTTGTAGGTGTGTAAAGGACACAGTAAAACTTTGCCATCGAACCACAAGGCAGGTTTTCTCCGATTTTAGATTACATGAAAGTTTCTGGCACTGATTGGCTGCCAGTTGGCTTTCTACCAGAACAATAAACCTGGAGCAGGCAGCGCCACCTACCTGCACTGCCGGATAATCAAAGGCCACAATATCCATGATAACAAGGTGTAGAGCTGGATGAATACAGCAGGCCAAGCAGCATCAGAGGAGCAGGAAAGCTGATGTTTCGGGCCTAGACCCTGATTTGGCAGCACCAAGGCTGAGGCCAAAGCTGTTTCTGGGACAGCACCCCCAGACCCCAATTTGGAGAATCGTGGCTGTTATGAGCTGGGTGTAGGGGTGGTTGGTCTGTCAGTAACCACACCTCTGCCTTCAGTCTAGTCCCTCGGTTATGCACAAAATAGTGCAGAACACCCACTCCCCTTCCCCCACACACGCACCAAACTGACAACCAGGGGCACTGGTCTACCAGTCAGGTAGGGCAGCTTTTTCTTGTTCCACCTGGAGCTGAGGTCGTTGCAGCACAGGTAAGATAAGGCCCTTCAGTGATTGTTAATTGACCACTTAAATGCTTTAATTGGTGATGGACAGAAACATTGACCATGGCCCATCATGCCCAAATCAAATTTCCGGGGTTTTGGGAAGTGAACAGGGGTCCCTCTGGTGCCTACCCCAACAATCAGATGCCCTTCCCTACCACTCCTTGGGTGGAATTCCGCTCTTAAATTTTTCAATACATGTTGCATTTTCCTAGAGACATGCTTGTCAATGAGGAGAGGCCAAAGGGGCATATTTATTTATAAAGTACGTGAGTTTAAAAACTGAGATGTCAAATTACTCCAGCCAAAATTAATGTGAATATGTAGATTCTAAATTCATTTGATATGTGTTGTTTCTGTTATATTTCGTTATAATTCCTGTTTTATTCTTCATGTCCACAGCACAATCTCCTCGGGCATCAATGCTATGACTGCAGTCTTTGTGGAAGATATTATAAAACCAAACTGGAGATCCTGGGACTATCTTTCTGATGACAGGAGGGCACTGATCTCAAAGTTTCTAGGTTATCTTATAACTTCTGAAATTCCAATAGGACGAAGCTTGAAGTACAGAAAGAACAATGACATAATTTAGCGTGACATTTCACTTGTCTATAAATGCACATTATAAATTGCTTGATTTGATGACACAAGGTAGTCACTCTGGGACGTTCACTGACTATGTGATGCAGTCTGCATTGATCTTTTTCTGGAGCAGTTGAAGAGTAAAATGGCATGTGCAACCAACTGTAACTCTTAACTGGTGCCCGGAAAGAAGTTAGAAAACTGTTGCTTTCAGCCAGCTAATAACCATTCTTCATGTTTAGGGTATTTATAATCATGTTGAGGTTGGTTGGCTTGCCGAGCTGGTTTGTTGTTCCGCAGATGTTTTGTTACCGTGCTTGGTAAGCACGTTACCAAGCATGGTAACGAAACGTCTGCGGAACAACAAACCAGCTCGGCGAGCCAACCAACCTCAACACCCACAACCCGAGCTACAGATCTACTCCAAAACCTTATTTATAATCATCTTTGCAAGTTGTGGCAAAGTTTTCTTTAACAGTTGGCATGCAGTAATAAGATCTTCAAAGTTTTAATTAGTCCTTTTGATCTATGCATCATCTCAATTTTCCAGGTTGTTCCACTGCTACCCATACTGCTTCTCCAGTCCATAGGAGTTGTCACTTTCTTGATAACTTCTTTTTTTTTCCAACTCTTCTATCTTGTTGTTCAGGCTAGACTTGTGGGTATTTGGAACTTTAGCAGATGCAGAGTTGGTCTCACACTGTCACCTACTTCAAGATAACATTCTCCCAGTGACTGTCCAAGATCTGTAAAAACATCTTTATTATTTTCCAGTATCAATGGCTTAGCTGCCTGCAAAATGCTGCAAACCTCTTCTGGTTACTAGCCCAAGTTTCAGACTTGCTTCAACTGAGATGAGTGAATTCTCCTTACTGCCTTCTATCTGGAACTCCAGATCTTCATTCTTCCCATTATATTTGTTCTCTTGGCACAAGGAGCATTTTATTATGGAGTCACAAGCTTACTTTTGAGGGCTTCATTTGGGGTCACCATCTTGAACCACTTCATACAAGTCTATCAAAATTTAACAGCCCCTTGATGTTCTCACAAACCATTTACCCCATTTAAACCTGATGATACCAACCTCCTATGTGGTGTAGGGTTATTTATCAGAATCACCAGTTGATATCTCTCCAGCAACAGCTTTATACACTTACTTTGCTTCTTTCTAGCTAAGCACTTGTACAGGAAGTGATTCAGCTGTTTGCTTTTCCCACAATAGATATGCTTCCTTCACTTTTGCGTGATGTCCAGCCCCTGACTTTGATCTTTCTGCTGACCTGTCTACAAATATTTAGTCCTTTTTCCCAACCTGTTCTAATTTAGCCTAGAATGTCTAGTAGCATGACGCAAAGCCTCATTTGATTTCCCACTAATATAATCTAACTGATGATTGACGATCTCAAAGCATCTGCACATATGGATAGCTTTCTTGAGAATAAGTTTCTCTTCTCTCAGCAGACATGCACCACAGCAGGATCTTTAATGCCTTAGATAATCCTACCTCTGATGAGATCATCTTCCTATTATCTGAACAGTTTCTAACCAGATGTATTAGTGCAGTCACATGCTGATCAATATTCCCCCTCTCTTTGTGAACTCTCGTGTTGAACTCACACACACAGACATAATATTATGGTGTTCAAAGTGTATCTTCAAAACTTTCAAAGTCTCTGCAGTCTGGCATTGCTGCTCCTCAGTAAAGTCTAGGCTGTAGCATTCTTTCCAAATCACCATTAGCAGGATTTTAATTCCTGTCTGCTAAATTTTTAAAATTAATTCCTTTGCTATTTAATAATTCTGCAACTGAGTGGAAAGATTCCAGTTGTGTTTCATATTTCATTTCCACAGCAGCTGGAAGCAGAAAACTCACAACCACTTTGACTCATCAACTAAAATTGCAGAACCCTGTTTTATTTACTCCTTCCTTGTTGTTTCTTTCAGTAGCTGGCTTTCTTATGGCTCTGAAAATTCACATCTATTCAGTTACAACAATCCTGACACTGTGTTTTAAATAATTTTTAATGCCTGCCACAATCATCCAAATTCTCCCGACCCATCCACTTAACACCAAAGCCAACTTAATGCCAACTCATATCAAATCCATGCCTCCACAGCTACACTTCATATGTACTTACATTGACCATGCCAACTCATCCAGTATTTACTATGGGCAAATCTCAGGAGCAACATTGAAATTAAGTAATATCTAATACAACCTTTACTGCAGTAAAAAAATGACATTGCTGTTCACAAAAGCCTAGTCAAAAGTTTTAAATCACCTTGAGTGTTCTTGACCTAACCACCTTCAGTTGCTTCATCAATGACTTTTACTCCATCATAACGTCAGAAATGGGGATGGTCGCTGATGATTGCACATTATTCAGCACCATTCACAACTCCTCAGATACTGAAACAGTCCATGTCCATGTGCAACAAAACATTGAGAATACCCAGGTTTGGGCTGATAAGCAGCAAATAACATTCACATGCAATGAGTGCCAAGCACTGGCCAATTCCAACATCTGACCATCTTGACAGTCAAAGGAATTGCCATCACGGAATCCCCAACTACCAGTGTGCTTAGGATTACATTGCCCAGAAACTGACTGGACTAGCCATGTAAATACCATCGTACAAGAGCGGGTCAGGGATTGAGAACAATGCAGTGAGTAACACATCTGCTGTCTCCCCAAAGCCTGTTGGCCATCTACAAGGCACAAGTCAGGAGTATGATGTAGTACTTGCCTGAATGAGTGCAGCTCCAACAACCCTCAAGAAGCTTGACACCATCCATGACAAAGCAGCCTTCTTGATTGGCAGCCCATCCACCATATTAAACGTTAATTTCCTTTACTCCGATGCACAATGGCAGCAGTGTATACTATTTACAAGATACACCATAGTGATTCATCAAGGTTTCTTCAAACCTGCGACTTCTACCATCTAGAATTGCAATGGCAGCAAGTACATGGGAACAACACCATCTGCAAGTTCACCTCCAAACCACACACCATCCTGGCTTGAAACTGTTTTCCATTCCTGCAGTGTTGCTGGGCAAAATCCTGGAACTTCCTCCCCTACATCGCTGTGGGTGTCTGTACACGCGAAGGGCTGTAGCCATTTGAAAAGACAGCCCAACAATCCCTTCTCCAGGGCAGTTAAGGATGGGCAATAAATGTTGGCTTCATCAGAAGCACCTACTTTGCATAAATGGATAAAAAGTACAGAATCATATACATATACATGCCCCAAAGAGAACCAATCGCTGAGTTTGTTCAGTGAGTAGATGAGCTTTGCCAGCTAGGAATATTCCAGATTTAAGGCCTATCCCGTTCTACTTGTGCTGAATGTAGTAGAAGTCATCACAGTAACAAAAATAAACCGATGAAATTAAGAAAAGTGAAGTATTCTAAATGCCCACAGACAATGCATTCCTGCTGATTTTCTTCTCTATTCTATTTAGCTATGACATTCGGGGGTTTGACAATGCTTGTCGCAGGGTTAACTTCTCTCTTAGATGAAAATGTAATGCAGGTAAAGACATGATTAAGTAAAACTATAAAATGGATGTAGTTTGATTTACAAAATTCGATTCAATAGCAATGTTATAATTCATGTTGATAAAGTAGTGTTTATTTTCTTTCTCAGCTAATCCGAAGTATTGATGGAATATTCCTAGGACCTCTGTTGGGTATATTCACTTTAGCAGCTTTATTTCCAAACAGCAATAGCAAGGTAAGACTATGCAATCCCACTCCTATCCCCCAGATAAATCAAATAGTGTAAGGAATGATTTCATGGCCTTTTCTCAGTAGTTGTTGTTTCTGTTCTCACATTTAAATATGTTCATGACTTCATCATGCTGCCTACATTTTATAGGAGTCTTTACTAGTATCCTGTAGGGGAAATGTGTATTATTCCCAATCTCAAATTATCTTGTGATTTTTTTTAACTTGCTTGTTATAATTTTGCATTTATTGTCCATGTTAAATAATTTGCTAATTTCTACCATTGCCAAACAGTGACTGTATTTGAAAAGTAATGAATTGCCTCTGAAAAAAATTGGAAGATCTTAATGATGTAAAAGGTGTGAGATAAATCCAGCTCCATTCTTTCTTTCTGTCAGTCTTGAAAAGGAGTCATATTGGACTCGAAACATTCACTCTGTTTCACTCTCCATGGATGCTGTATGATCTATTGAGTTTCTCCGTCCTTTTCTGATTCAATTAAAGTAAATGCTTACGCCATTACTCCAAGATTTGTGTCAATGTTATGACAGGGAATTGGAAGAAGCCCTGAGAAACATCCAACTGATTATATCAGATGAATACACATCTGTTAGCAGTGTACAAGCAATTAAAACAATGTTAACTGAGCATGCAGCCAGAAGGCCTAGAGTAATCAATTTCCCCAGGCTTCTGTACAACGTCCTGATCACAATATTTTCTTTGATTTCATTAATCCCAGGGAGCATTTGTGGCTATGCTGTTTAGTTCTGTCTTGAATCTTCTTTTGGGAATTGGCTCCCAGGTGTACCCACCTGCTGTGAAATTTACAAAGAAGCTGAAGACATCAGCAGCAGGTTGCCATCTTTTTAATATCACTATAGCAAGCTCCACCAATGTGACATCTTTACTCACAACCATAGAAACACCTCCAGCACCAAATAAAACGTAAGTCAAATTGTTTATTAAAACTATAAAAAACAGATTGGTTCTGTTGTCATAATGCACTTGAGAAACTGCACAGAAACTCAAGCCCCACTAATCCCTGGATTGTCACAAACAGTAAAGGTATAATAAAATTACTCAGAAGTAGCCAGTCCTCCATTTACATATCTAATGAATTCAGGTTAACAGAAAGTGCTGACCAGGTTTCAATATTTAACATGAATTACTATTTGTTACAAAGAAGTAAATTCTAACCACAGGCAAACAAGAAAATGAATGTACCTCAACAGGTTACCAACTAGTGAATTAGAACTAGACCTAGATCTTTGAATTTACAGTTATTTAATAATGTTGGGACCTTTTCTTTCATTTTGTGTTTTTTAAAAAATTGTGAACTGAAATGAGAAAGACCTGTTTTAAAAGCGATGTTTGAAAGAGTGGTTATGGTATTGAAAGACAAGTAATGTGACACCCATGGCAAGCATTATAAATAACTGAGATAACAAGGTGTAGAGCTGGATGAACACAGCAGGCCAAGCAG
>NC_063354.1:4017534-4030447 GCF_021869965.1 Rhincodon typus | reverse complement strand
CTGCTTGGCCTGCTGTGTTCATCCAGCTCTACACCTTGTTATCTCAGATTCTCCAGCATCTGCAGTTCCTGCTATCATTATAAATAACTGTTTGAACAAGCAGTATTTGAAGTTGGAGTTGGAGGTGATTTGGAGGGAGTGTACAAACTTAGCTTTTGCTGACACCACCGAGTTGATTGGTCAATGGACTAGCAACCAGATCATTGATGACAGAGACTTTTTGACTGCAACGGGTGTGTCATTGGCTCTCAGGTAAGTAAACAGCTCAGAGCTGAGAGAAAGAGAGAGAGAGAAACATACAGTTCCATGCAGATCAAGAGTGGTTGTTTTGTTCTCAGCAATCAAACTCACTGTAAACCTAAAGAAAATCTGTTTATCTTTCCTGTAACAGCTGTTGTAAGCTGTGAATTCTAACTGATAAGTCAGAAACATCTTAATGAGTGAACCAGCTACCTCGTGTTTTATACTAACCAGTGGAAGCATCTGGAGAAAGATGTCTGAATCAATGTGCTGACCAGCAGAAGAATCATAAGGATCATCTTAGTAGTAGAATCTGGGAACAAAGACAACTCACCTGTCTTTCCAGTTTTTCCTGTCTGCCTCACATGCTGTATCCTATCTGTTTTGTCTGTGCGTGTTTATGTGAGAGTTTATAAGGGGATCAGTATTTTAATTGATAGGGTTAATTGACAGTGGTTTTTAGCTGCTTTCCTATAGTTAGAGTTGTAATAAACATCGGTTCTTGTTCAGTATAGAAACCTGGTCTGTGCTTCATCAACCTGTGTCTGAAAGTCAGGAAATTGGAGAACATTACGTACTTTATAAAATCTTTAACTTTTGTGACGACTTTGGGAATAGCAGCTCAATTTCCAGTGCATGACCCAAAAAGTGGTAATAATAAAGTAAATATACAATATAGAATGTCTATTATCAGTAACTTAAGTTTAAATTCTACTTTAGGAACAGCCTATTTGAAGATATATTTTCCTTATCCTATGGATACTACACCCCAGTTGGATGCCTAACTGCAGTTATGATAGGTTTGCTAGTCAGTATGGTTACTGGTAAGTAAAATAAAATTGTAAGAAACAAGAATCCTTAATAAATATTATCTCTTACAATAACAAACTGTTATCAACTAGCTGGCACTGCGTGATTTCCCCTCTTTGAAGTGTGCATATGAGTCAAGTTAGTATGCATCATTTCCCAGTTTTACGATGTTTCCTTCTGAAAAAGACCACGAAATGATCTTCAGCATGAAGTAAACATAGAAACCAGTTTTGAGGTTTGTGATGGACAGTGAGAGAGGTAATCATGTGATCTTGGGTGCCTATCCCACATTCGTTGGTTAGAAAGGTTCAAACAAAGACAATATCAGTAAACCAGCGAACCGTAGAAATAATGCGTATTAATAAACGTTTGGAGTCAGCTGGCAGTCCTCTTCAGCTAGCCATCTTCTTCAGACAGAAGATGGGCCAGGAAAGATGGAGTAAGACCAAGGGAAGAGTTCGGCCAGAAAGCAGGATGTGCCATCACATACTACTGAGCCAACCAGTGTTTCATCCTCTGCTATCAGTGAACTAACCTCAACCATCACAGGTTGTATACTTATATAAAGTCATAGAGGTGCGTACAGCACAGATAATGGCCCATTGGGTCTGCTACAGTCAAAAATATGTACCTAACTATTCTAATCCCATTTTCCAACTCTTGGTCCACAGCCTTGTATGCCTTTCCAGCTCAAGTTTCTTCTCTATTTAACTGATCTATCATCTCTAAACTGTTGCTTCTTAATAATCTAAAATCAGCTAATTTAAAATTACTTGTGAATCATTGACTGCCTATCTTGGAAGTTATCTGTGACTCACAAACTCAAAGTCTTACATTCGATATTTTAGAAGTTGGGGTGTTAGTCTTGTTGGTTGGTGTTAATCTCAGTTAATGGATTTGAAGTAACACCTAATTATTCATCTCATTCTTCTATTGATATGATCCCAGGTGATGACATGACTGGATAATCAGATCCCAGACTGACATCTGGCCTGATAGATCATAGAGACAAAAAGTGCTGCAGATGCTGGAATCCAAGGTAGACAAACAGGAGGCTGGAAGAACACAGCAGGCCAGGCAGCATCTGGAGGAAAGGAGCAGTCAACGTTTCGGGTATTACCCTTCTTCTGGACTGGATGTGGGGGTAGGGGGAATTGAAGGTAAAGAGAGGGGGGAAGGGAGATGGCGGAATAGTGGTGATAGGTGGACACTGGTAGTAGGTACAACCTAGTTGGTCGATGGGAAGGATGAATCTGTTTGGTGGCTGGAAGGGAGGAGGTGGGGCTGGGAAGGGAGCTGGGGGATGGGTGGGACAGTTATTGTTCTTCAAATTTACGTTCTGAGTCACTGCGACACTGAAGGAGGACGAGGGCTGACATGTCGGAGGGGGAGTTGAGGGGTGGGGGGGGATCTTGAAATGGGTGGTGACAGCAACCTAGTCTATTGCATCTGGTGCTCCCAATGTGGTCTTCTCTACATCTGCGAGGCCAAATATAGACTAGCTGACCATTTTGCTAAGCATCTTCGCCTGGGCCATAATGGACTCAACATTGAGTTCTCCAATTTCAAATAATTTTCCCATATGACCCCACCGGCACCCTTTCCATCCTCACCTCCTCCCTTCCATTCCACCTTCTGACACCCCCTTCCAGCCACCAACCAGATTCATCCCTCCAATCGACCAACCAGGTCGGACCTACTACCAGTGTCCACCTATCACCACTATTCTGCCACCTCCCTTCCCCACCTTCTTTATCTGCAACTCCCTCTACCCCAACATCCTGTACCGAAGAAGGGTAATACTCAAAACATTGACTGCTCCTTTCCTCCAGATACTGCCTGACTTGCTGTGTTCTTCCAGTCTCCTGTTTGTCTACCTTGATAGATCATAGTTTGTTTTGTCTAGGTTTCAAATAAGACAGTTTATTTCAGAAAATGAAATGAAGAAAGAATAGAATAAATCCAAACTATTTACACATAACACAAGTTTAGCGAACTTGGAACACATGTTTATATATATCCCATTAATCCCAAAACACTCATTTACATATCCCAAAAACACCCTTAGGCAGTAGCCAAAAGCAACCGTTGTGCAGTGCTCACAGCAGAGAGTAGGTTTAAGTTAACTTGACTTCAACACACAGTCTGGAAAATCTGATAATCTTTTTCTGAAGCTTTCCTACATCTGAGTTTAAATGTTCTCAGCTTCAAATAACCTCTTTGGTGTTTTATTCAAATGTTACTGGTTCAGAACTATCATAATATTCCTTGCTCTATGGTAATCTATTTTGCTAACCTCTCCCTTTCTCAGAAACACTGCTTGATGTATCCAATTTCATCCAAGGACCTCTGCAGAACTGTCCAATATTGAAAAAAACCCTTTATTTTTGAGCTATAGTTGTTTTCCTAAACTTAAAATCCAGAAATTTCTAACACAAACACTGATGCACCATGTTTACTTTGTTAGAGACAAAAAAGACTGCAGATGCTGGAATCCAGGGTAGACAACCAGGAGGCTGGAAGAACACAGCAGGCCAGGCAGCATCTGGAGGAAAGGAAGAGTCAACGTTTCAGGTATTATCCTTCATCAGGACTGTGTGAGAAAGGGTAATACCCGAAACGTTGACTGCTCCTTTCCTTTAGATGCTGCCTGACCTGCTGTGTTCTTCCAGCCTCCTGTTTGTCTACCATGTTTACTTTGCTCAGTTGCAAACTCTCCCCGTGTATACAAAAATTCATCAGTTCTGAAAGCTGTCCTCTGTGTCAAGTTGTTTTAAAAGAAATCACCATTGCTACAGAAATACTAATCATTAAACACTTCAGCCGCACAGAAAAACCAAATGTCACTAATTTTAAATTCACTACCCAAACTTAAATATATATGATATTTACACGCATACACAGCCTACATCACACCTCTCCTCAAAGAGTGAAAACATATCTTTAAGAGGAATTTTCATTACTCATCAAAATTTAACTTAGCACTAATGCTGTGTCTCACTAATGACAGTAACTTGCTGTCAGTAGCCGCTCCATAAAATTCCCGCATCCCAATGTCCCCAGCCAACCCCTTTATATTTGCCTGCTCCAGCCTAACCTGCCCAGCCACATTTTGGTGAATAAGTTGACCATGCGTCTGTTGTCCTCATTCATTCCTCCCACCTCCTTCCCCTCCACCCCCCACCAAGTGAAGCCATGCACTGCTGATTATTGACAAACCCTCTCCCTCAGTACCTAGCAACCATACTTAAGTTCACAGTTACCATATCACCCAGTGTCCTGCTATCAATAAAGAATTTGCTTTAACAATCTCTTTTGCAGGCACATGCATAATTTTCTAAGAGGAATCGTGGTGTGGTGAGAGATTGTGAAGCAGTTTATCCTGCAATCACGAAGTGCAGTCTTTCATGTTGTTTGGTTTGATTCAAATGAGATAGATTAGAATTGCTCTTCTCCCAGTTTAAAGTGTAACCTGTTTGACTTGCACATTTTGTAGGTTATCACCAACTTTTTAGTTCAAAGCTTTACTTTGGGTATCAACACCTCAAGGCTCCCAAATTATTGTTTAAGCGAAACATATTTCTTCAGCACTCAAAAAGCAACTTATACACAACAGTATACTTATACAACAACTTATACTCAGAAACCAAAACAGATCAGACATTTCTAGGGTCACTGGACCCAAAATGTTAACTCTGATTTCTCTCTATAGATGCTGCCAGATCTGTTGAGTTTTTCCAGCAATTTTTGTTTTTGTTTCTGGTTTACAGCATCCACTTGCGGTGTTTTGTGAAATCCTATACCCACGCATCCACATGTGCAAGGTCAGCTGGGCTTATCTCAGAGTTCAAACAGAGGAATTGATCAGTTCTCTCCTTCTGGTCTCCAAGCAGTTGATCAGACAATTCCATCCTGAACTGACTAGTTAACATGTCAGGGTACGGTTCCTTATACCCAGCTCAGTGCTTGCTATCCCACGTGATTGGCACTGACCCTGTCTTCTCAAGGGTCAGTGATTGGTCAGTTGTGCCTTGGCAACCTCATCAGGATTTCTGATCATCCTGCTTTCTTGTTGTCTCATCCTCATACAACTAACAAGACAATAATCTTATATCTGCCTTCTTTCGTTTTCCATGCAACCAGCCCATTTGGCGCATTCATTAGACATTTGTTTGTTTTAAGCTTAGATTAATACATATAACTATGATGTTGTAGCACTTACAGAGACTTGGTTGAGAGAGCAACAAGATTGGCAGCTTAATATTCCAGGATTTAGATGTTTCAGGCAAAATAAAGAGGGATGTAAAGGATGAGGGGGAGTTGTGTTATTGATAAGGGAGAATCCCTTCAGGGCTAATCCAGCGAGGCCAAATGGGGATTAGCACAGGATTAGAACGAAGGCAGTCGTTTTGATGGGATTAGAATAGAATACCTACAGTGTGGAAACAGGCCATTCAGCCCAAAAGTTACCGTGCATTTCCTATGGCTAATCCACCTAACCTACACATCCCTGAACACTACGGGCAATTTAGCATAGCCAATCCAGCTAGCCTACACATCTTTGGACTGTGGGAGGAAACCGGAGCACCTGGAGGAAACCCACACAGACACGGGGAGAATGTGCAAACTCCACACAGACAGTCACCCGAGGCTGGAATTGAACCCGGGTCCCTGGCGCTGTGAGGCAGCAGTGCTAACCACTGAGCCACCATGCTGGTGGTCTACAGGTCTCCCTACAGCCAGTGGGAGGCAGGGGAACATATATGTAGACAGATTATGGAAAAATATAAAAATAACAGGGTTGCTGTGGTGGGTGATTTTAATTCCCCATTCATTGACTGGGACTCCCTTAGTGCCAGGGGCTTGGATGGTGGAGGGTAGTTTGTTAAGTGCATCCAGGAGGGTTTCTTGAAGCAATGTCTAAACAGTCCAATTAGGGAAGGGGCCATACTGCACCTCGCATTGGGGAACAAGCCTGGCCAGGTGATCAAAATTTCAGTAGGGGAGGATTTTAGGAACAATGACGATAATTCTGTGAGTTTTGAGTTACTTTTGGATAAGGGTAAGTGTAGTCCTTGGGTGATAGTACTAAACCAGGGGAAGTCTAACTATGACAATTTCAGGCAGGAACTGAAGAATGTAGATTGGCAACAGCTGTTTGAGGCTAAATCCACATCTGGTATGTGGGAATCTTCTAAGGTCCACTTGATTAGAGTTCAAGATCAACATGTTCCTGTGAAAATGAAGGATAAGGATGGCAAGATTTGGAAACCTTAGATGACAAGACAAGTTATAAGCTTAGTCAAGAAATAAAAAAGCGGAATGCATAAAGTTTAGGAAACTGAAGTTAGCCAGAGCCCTTGAAGAATACAAGGATAGCTGGAAAGAACTTAAACAAGGAATTTGGAGGGCTAAAAAGGACGTGCAATCTGTTTGGCAAACAGGATTAAGTTAGATCCCAAGGTGTTTATAAGGAGCAAGAGGGTAGATAGGACAAGGATAGGTCCAGTAAAGAACAGAAGAGGCAAATTTTGCATGGAGCCAAAGGAAGTGGATGAGGTCTATTGGTATTCCCCAAAGAGGACATTGTGATGGTAAGTCATAGGAGGGGCATGTTGATATTCTAGGGCATTTCAAAATAAAAAGGAGCAGGTATTGGGTGTTTTGAAAAACATTAAGGTAGACGAATTCCCAGGATCCAGAATAATGAGGGAGGAAATTGTTGGGGCCTTGTATAAAGTCTTTGTACCCTCTTCAGTCACAGGATAGGCCCTAGGAGACTGAAAAATAACCAGTTTTATTCCTTTGTTTATGAAGAGCAACAGGGATAATCTGGGAAATTACAGGCTGGTGAGTCTTACTGCAATGGTAGGGAGATTACTGGAGAAGATTCTTAAGGACAGGATTTATCCACATTTGGAAAAATATGTATTTATTCTCAATAAGCACAACTTTGTGCAGAGAAGGTCATGGTTCACAAAAGCTGACTGATTATGGTTTTGAAGTCAGAAGTCACAGGTTATAGTCCAACAGATTTATTTGAAATCTCAAGCTTTCAGAGCACAACCCCTTCGTCAGGTGAAGTGAGAGAGTACAGCACACCGACAAAGAATTTATAGGCAGAGAGGTCAAGGGCAGAGAGATCAAAAGATGATACAACTGGTGTGAGTGCAGTGTCAGATAACAAGTCTCTACAGGTGACCAAGAGTGTTAGACAGTGTGAGTAAAGTGTCAACAGCTGAATAACAAGCGAAAGCATAACCTTTAATCCGATTAATTGAGGCAGAAAGATAATCACAAAAAATTAAAAATAAGGTGGTGCTGGAGACAAACTAAATGACTGGAATAACATGATAAATATAAGAGTTGCATGGCGAGGGTCTAACCAAAGTAATAATTAATCCAAAACTGTACAAACTAATTAAGGTAGAGAGATCATAACAATTTATCAAGGGTGATGGTGTGAAAACAGGGCAGTAAGGAAGGTTTTATAGATACAGAACAGTGTAGTGGGATCACATGTAGCACGCCATGAACCCAAGATCACGGTTGAGGCCGTCTTTATGGGTACGGAATTTGGCTATCAGTTTCTGCTCGGTGTTTCTGCATTGTTGTGTATCTGGAAGTCCACCTTGGAGGCCACTTACCTGAAGATCAAAGGCTGAATTTCCTTAACCACTGAAGTGTTCCCTGACTGGGAGGGAACACTGCTGTCTGGCGCAGTGTCCATTCATCTGTTGTCGTAGCATTTGCATGGTCTCACCAATATACCATGTCTCGGGTATCCTTGCCTGCAGTGTATGAGATAGACCCTCAGCATGCAACTCTTATACTTATCATGTTATACTAATCATTTAGTTTGTCTCCATTACCACATTAGTTTTAATTTTTTGTAATTATCTCTCTACCTCATTTATTTGGATTATAGGTCATCCCTTCACTTGTTATTCACACTGTCTAACACTGTTGGTCACCTGCAGAGACTTATTATCTGACACTCCACTCACACCAGTTGTATGATCTTTCGATCTCTCGGCCTTTTATCTCTCTGCCTATAAACTTTGTGACTGTGTGCTCTTCTCTCTCACTGCACCTGATGAAGGAGCAGCGCTCAGAAAGCTTGTGATTTCAAGTAAACCTGTTGGTCGTGTGACTTCTGACTTTGTCCACCCCAGTCCAACACTGGCACTTCCACATCACTGCTTTCTTTGAGAATGTGACAAATGTGATTGATGAGGGCAGGGTGATGCATGTTGTCTACATGGACTTCAGTAAGGCCTTTGACAAGGTCCCTCATAGCAGGCTGATACAGAAGGTGAAGTGAGAGAGCTAGTAAGTTGGATACAGAGCTTGCTTGGTGATTGAAGACAGAGAGTAATGGCGGAAGGAGAGATCTGTGACCAGTGGTTTCGTGCAGGTGTCAGTGCTGGGACCCCAGCTGTTTGTAATATAAACATAAATGACTTGGAGGAGAATGTAAGGTGGACTGATTAGTAAATTTATGGATGAGACAAAGATTGGGGGCACTGCAGATAGTTATAGCAGGAGATAAATAGGCTGGAGACTTGGGCAGAGAAATGCAAGTTGATGCAGGAGAGAAGTATACAGTAAATGGCTGCATCCTTAGGAGCATTAATATACAAAAGTTTGAAAACACGTACCAACAGATTTAAGAACAGCTTCTTCCCTGCTATTATCAGACTTATGAGTGAACCTCTCATATATTAGAGTTGATCTTTCTCTGCACCTTCTCTGTAGCTGTAACACTATATTCTGCATTCTGTTCTATTACCCTGATGTACTTATATAAGGTATGATCGCACACAAAACAATACTTTTCACTATATCTCAATACATGTGACAATAATAAATCAAATCAAATCACAGTTCGCTGGAAGTTGCAACAGAAGTGGATAAGTAGTCAAAAAGGCCTGCCTGCCTTCATCTGTTAAGGCATGGTGTATGAAAATTGACAAGTCATTTTGCAGCTGTATAGAACTTTAGTTTGACTGTATTTGGAATATTGCATGCTGTTCTGGTCGCCACTACCAGAAGGATGTGGAATTTTTTGGAGAGGAGAAAGAAAAGGCTTGCCAAGATGTGCCTGGTTTAGATGGCATTAGCTATGAGGAGAAATTGGACAAACTTGATGTGTTTTCCCTTGAACTTTGCAGGCTGAAGGGCAACCTGATAAGAGATTTACAAAATTATGAGAGGCATGGATATAATGGAGAGTCAGAGTCTTTATCCCAGGATAGAAATGTCAACTACGAGGGGAAATACGTTAATGTAGAAGGGGAAAAGTTTAGAAGAGATGTGAAAGGCATGCTTTTTTACACAGAGGAATGCAAGAATGCGCTGCCAGAGGAGGTGGTAGAAGCAGAAACAATAGCAACGTTTAAGAGGCATCATGACAGATACATGTCTAGGCAGGGAATAGAGGGATACAGACTGTGTAGAGGCAAGGAGCTTTTAGTTTCGAAAGTCTTCATGTGCTGGCACAGGCTTGGTGGGCTAAAGGGCTGGTTCCCGCTGTACTGTTATTTGTTCATTGCTCTATTTCTCATATATGTACGTATCTTTCTCTTTAAGTATCATACTGCTAATGGGACAATGGATTTTAAATAAAAGTAATCTAAAATGTTAAAAATATATGAACAAGTTCATCGAACGTGTAGATTGGAGGTTTGTATTTCCTTCTGTGCAAAGCAAAAAATTTTAATGCTACAATGCAAATTTTCAACTTTCTTTGTTGAATGATTATACCTTGCTGGATCTATAAAATCTGATTCGAGTTGACAAACATTCTGGGAGTAACATTTTATTCAAAACTTAGAAGCTTCAATTTTGCCTTTGTTTTAGTTAGTTGCATGTCATACCATCATTGATAACCCTATCCCCTTTGATACAGGAGGAGCTAAAGATGTTGATGAGACTCTCATTGCTCCTATAGTCCATACCATTCACAAGTTCATATACAAAAAGAAGCAAGCTGCACCAGTGCTTGAATCTGTAAGATTACTCTATTTTCTCTTAAACATTAGGATGACTTGCTTATATTCTAGTTTGATTGGTTTTGAGAAGACTGATAAGTCTATTGAGTACAACGTTTTAAAATGTAACTTTCTAACTTCTAAATGTATTACCTTATTCTTAAACCCTGCATTAAATTTCATCTGACATTTATTTGTCCCATCTATCATTATATTGCTTAAGACACTTGCAAAATTAACCAGGCTATTTTTGTCATCTATAAGTGTTCCTGGCATCTCTCTGGAGTCAAATCTAGGTCATATATACATGTTATATACACTTGTATATGAGGAACAATAGCCTCTGTGCTGACCTCTATGAAATAGCATAATTCGTACCCCTCCAGATTTTGAAATATTGATTAACTACAACTCTAAAGATTTCTGTTCTTTAAATCCATGCTGCAACACTCCTTCTTATGAACAAGCATCATATGCAATTCTTTATCAAAAACAGTTTTGAAATCCATTGTATTTAACCTTGAAATTAATCATCAGCTCCAGTGAAACTTTACTGTTCTTTACAATTCTCACCAGCCCTCCCCTTAATTTCTCCTTTGTTCATTCCTTCTGATACTAGAAACACCTAGTTCTGTTCCAGGTTAAGTCACATTTTGGTTGGTTCTACTATTTCATGAATCTATTGTAACCTGCTCCCATAATTCTACAGTGTTATTCAGAACATATTGTGTATTTGCATACCTAAAATTCAAATTCGCCTTGCCTTAATTATTCCCTTCTTCTTCTGACTTATGCTGTTACATTATTTCTTTTAATCGTGCCTATATCCTTTGCCCCTTCTGTTTTCCTTTTCTTCACTTTTAGTATCTTTCTATGCTCAATTTCAAAAGATTGTTTGCTTATATCAAGATTTGTTATTCTGCATTCCAAATTTTCTTCTGTATATATGTTTATATTTCTGATTCCCCCAATCAGAATTATTTTACGGATGGGGGAAAAGGCTGAGTAATTGTCATGATGTCTCATCTTTCCACAGGGTGTACAGCTATTGGAAACCACTCCTAAAAAATTCTTCAATACCGATCATCATCCTTCTAACTTGCAGGTGAGGACACGAATCTCTGTAATTATGCCTAAAACTGTAATCAGAAACCAAGTGGGTTGTCAAAATGATTTTTGTGAAGGTTTCAGTTTAATTTATAGTTTAATTTTGAGAAGTCAAGAATGCTGGAGCAACTCTGTGCATAAACATTGCTCCTTTATCCTTGATGGTTTTTCAGAGTGAAAAGTATTCACATTTTTCATCAGATTTTCTGGCAAATGCCGGGGAGTCTCCTGGAGTGGTTCATGGATTGTGGGAAGCAGACCTTAAACATCTGTCACGCTGTAGCATGAAGGTTGGGCCTGTATTCATTGGCGAGAAGAATGTGATTTTATTGAAATATATCAGATTTTGAAGGGATGATGGCAGGAGATTCCCCTTGAAGGGAAGTGTGGAAGGAAGGGACACAGTTTATAAGCCCTAATAAGGGATAAGGAGAACTATTTTGTCTCAGATGGTTTCTGCCCCAGAAGCAACTGAGGCTGGTTCATTGAGTGCATGAAAGACTGCATTAGATAGATTTTTGATCAGCCAAGGAGCCCACCATTGAGGAATAGACAAGAAAATGCCCACAATCTTATTGGATGGTGGAGCAGGCTCAAGGAGTTGAATGGCGTATCCCTGCTTCAAACTCTTGTGTTCTGTGTAGGTGTGGATTACAAAACACTGTTCAGAATATAGAACCCATTTCACTTCTCACCATAAAAGTGAAAACTGCAGAAAATCTATGGCAAATGATTCAACAGATGTTGAAAACCCAAATACTCAGACTGCGATGGTGAAGGAAGTTTTACCTGTTTTTTATCATTTGACTTGTTGTTTTATAAGACTCGGAAGTAAGCCAGTAGTGAACATTTATGCCTACAGGATATCTTGCATTATCATGCGTTACTGAACATTAAAGGGATGGAATCCATTTTGATTGATAAATCCTTCAGGCTGATCTGAGGGTACCCAGATTTCCACATATGCATTCAGTAATTCCCTGAATAGGTGGGAATCTAGCCTTCTTTTTAATTCACTCATGGGATGTGGGCATCGCTGGTTGGCCAGTACCTTATTGTCCATCCTTAGTTGCCCATTGCAAAATCCTTCTCTGTCTGACTGGCTTCTTTAATGTCAAATTCGACAGAAGTGACAGCCTTAGCAGATATGGCATCAGTTACCTGGGACAGGCAAATTATGAGATTCAACAGTTATCAGCAGCGGATCCCTTGTAGGAGCCAGAGACAGGGACATTCCAGGCAGTGGTGACCTTCATGACTGCTAGCAATGCATGACCACCTAGCACCTCTGAAAGGAAGTCTTGTTCCAGAGGCGGAGTTATTAACAACAACCAGTTACAGATGCCTGAGCTTCCAGCAGGACTTTTGCTCCATCATGTTGAAGAAGTGGATCCTCTGCCTATATGCCATATGTTGGGTGTTATCATACGCTTTAAGCTTTGTGCCATTCCTTCTACTGCTTGTGTTGGTGCTGGTGCTGGTGCTGGGGTTTGGTTATGGTGATGGCGCCAGTCTCAGTGCAGGAGATAATTTTGGTGTTGATGTTGGTGTTGGTGTTGATGGTGGTGATGGATTTGGCTGGGATGTTGGTGTTGGTGTTGGTGTTGGTGTTGGTTCTAGTGTTGGTGTTGTTGTTGGTGTTGGTGTTGGTTCTAGTGTTGGTGTTGGTGTTGGTGTTGGTATTGGTGTTGATGGTGGTGTTGGTGTTGGTTCTAGTGTTGGTGTTGGTGTTGGTGTTGGTGTTGGTGTTGGTGTTGGTGTTG
>NC_063354.1:4007905-4017434 GCF_021869965.1 Rhincodon typus | reverse complement strand
TGTTGGTGTTGATGGTGGTGTTGGTGTTGGTGTTGGTGTTGGTGGTGGTGTTGATGGTGGTGTTGGTGTTGATGGTGGTGTTGGTGTTGATGGTGGTGTTGGTGTTGATGGTGGTGTTGATGGTGGTGTTGATGGTGGTGTTGGTGTTGGTGTTGGTGTTGGTGTTGGTGTTGATGGTGGTGTTGGTGTTGGTGTTGGTGGTGGTGTCGATGGTGGTGTTGGTGTTGGTGGTGGTGATGATGGTGGTGTTGGTGTTGGTGTTGGTGTTGGTGCTGTTGCTGTTGCTGGTGTTGGTGCTCATGTTGTTTCAATCCATACTTTAGTCCTGAGAAAGTGTTTCTACCTGAAATGTAACCTGATTAGTGCTTTCAGCCTGACCCATTGAGTTTCTATCTTTTTTGTTTTTGTTCTATTTGCCTTCTCTGAACCTTTCAGAATAATTATCGCTCACATAATAGACAGGTACCTTGCCAATAAATATCTGAAGCTGTATTACATAACTGGTTATTTTAGGATATATGAGATTAATATGATAGGCCTATCCACAACGCTTATAATTTCCTTGACAGTTCTTGCTATCACTCATTGAAAGTCTGGATGAGATCTCAAAAGCTGCTCTTCTCTGATAAATTATTTGTGTAAATCCAATTGCTCTGGAAATGAAATAAAACTATTTTCAATCATAGGCAATCTTCAATCATACTATTTCTGCCCATATTTGTATAATAATTGTACCAAGAAATCATTGAGCAGTTTTATTGCACAAAGGAAATGTAGCCTTATGTGGAATTAGTTTGCCAGGTAAAAGAGGGTAACAAGTGGTAAAGTCTTATTTGAAACAACAACTGAATGTGTTTGCTATAACTATTTGCCTTCTGAAGCTATAATTTGTAATTGCTAATCCACAGTAATTTTAATTGAGAATGAAATGTTAATTAATTCAAAATTACCAGACTACAGGAGATTGATTAGCTCAGTTGGCCAGACAGCTGGTTTGCGATGCAGAATGATGCCAACAGCATGCGTTCACTTTCCTTACTGGTTGTGGTTAACATTAAGGTCCTGCTTTCTCAACCTCTCCCCTTGCCTGCGGTATGGTGACTTCAGGCAGGGTCAACCACCACCAATCATCTCTTCCTCACTCTCTAATGAGAGAGCAGCCCTATTGCAGGACTACACCATATTTACTTACATATTATTACTAAATTTCATTCAAGACTGAAATCTGAGTGTAGGACTATATTTCCATTTTATTCACTTTAAATTGATTTTGTTTTCCAGTTTGTAAAAGAATATGGGATTTGTGTAATAATAACCTGGAATAATATTAATTGATACTTAATATTATCTCATATTTCTCCCATTATTCACCTATTAATGCATTGTTCAAAATAACTGCATTTTTAATGATATCTATTTATCTCACTTTATGCAGAGTGAAAAGTTCCTTACTCCATCCCCTGGTAACTGAATAAGTATTGAAAAAAAAACTTGAACTATTAGTGGTGGTTAAAGATTCAATTTTCATAGAAATATTAAGATGCAAGATATGGAATTTTCTCAGAAACAATTCTTGTCAGAATAATGCAATTATCTATAAATTGATTAAAACTTGTTGGAAACTTGCTAAATTTATAGAAAATGATTGATCATTTTAGATTTACAATGATGTAATATTTAATCTGTATTAGTCAATAACTTGCTCAAAATATTACCCCATGAGTCTTTATGAAAACCAAAATATCTTTTTGTAAAATAGTTTGTGAGATTTTTCATCATGTGTGTGATTCTTATTCCTGATTCGCAAGTTGCAACAGTAATTTTGCATTGTCCATATTAGACATAAATAAGAATGTAAACTGAAACAAATGACCCTTTATGTTAGAGTATTAATATCATGGAGATATAAACAAAATAATGACAACTCAATGATAACAAGCATTTAATTTCAACAGAGTTGGATTGTAACAGTCGCAACCTTATTTTTACCTCTTTGTTGTTCCAGTATGACTAAAAACCAATCATCTATTGTATGATTGATGTCTGCCTTTTGATATGAACTGTGCTATGTGTTTCTATACAACCAACTTAAAATTATTTCAATTTGCAATAATAACATAACTTAAATTATGACATTGTTGATAATGAGAGCTGGTCTACTCTATCTTAAATATAAACGTGTGAAATATATGTGTGAAAGCCAAACGTAAGGTCATAGTCATGTCCTGTAGGATATAAGCTCCAACTAAATACTGACTCCATCATTTGGATTCTCTTTTCATAGTCCGGGATTGGTAGAATGAATATTGAAGTAATTAAAACATGAATACTTTAAAAATGGGGTGAATATTGAGTTCTGTTCTTGTAAAACATCAATCTCACTAATAGGTGCAAGAACTTGCAAGTACCCATAAATCAACATGTAATTAGTTATTAGGGAATGTTTCAAAATATATATATGTGCAATTTCTGATATTTTACATAATTTGCAAGGATTAGATTGAAAGAAACTTTAGTTGTTTCTTACAAATGGTGCAATCTGTGAAGAGAATACAAGAAAGAATTATATGGCAAGACTGATTTTAACCTTGGCTAAACCAGATGAAATTTAAGATGCTGGAATAAAAATTCTGTGGAGTTGGTGCAGCAAATGCCAACGCTGATGCATTGACTTTTTAGAGTTTCTGATGTAGCAAACCTAATGTTATAATTCAGTCATAAGGTTGAAGTCCTTTGTCAGCTCCATATGATTATTTCAAAGAAATTCAAACAATTTCAAAGCGTTCACACCATCTCAGACTGAAATGACTGAATAATCATTCTCTTTACAAAATAACCACACAACCAGTGTTGTTAAAAAAAATTAATTGTTCTCACCAAATACCATTTGTTCCACAACACAAGCTGCAAAACCAGTTTACCTCCATCACAACTAATGTAAGGTTGTCTTCCAGTTAAGAGAACAATAATGGCACTTGTTGCATATTGTTATTCATCAAATTGATTCTACTTTAGCGATGTCTGTCTATTTCTCTGAATTAATACACTGGGGCTTCTAGACGTCAATCTTTATTCCAGTTTACCATGATCATTAGTTTAAAATTGGATATAGAATTCTTCAAATTCTAAGAGACAGAAGGCGTTGAACAGACCAAAGATTTGGTCAATCCTTTTTAGTGCAAGGCCTAGCTGTTGTATGTGCCCATCAGTATGAGTACAGTAAATGACTAAACCAGAAACTTCACAACCAGAAAGGAGACCTCCTCCTGGGGGAAACTGACATGCTATCCCAATTTGATTATTTTGTAACTGACATGTATCAGCTTTCTGTTTTGGATTGAATTGTTTTTGATTAAATTTGAATTTGCTATTAAATACATTGGTCATTCATGTGACCTTATATGTTGATCAATAAATATATTCCTGCAAATAAGTAACTGCACAAGCATGTGTCTTGTCATTTTTTTTAAATGAAAAGTTGTCCAGGTGTCTATTCCAGAGAAAGAGTAATTGGGGTGGGAATTTACTTCCTGCACCTACCTGAAACTGAATCAGCAATGGGTAAAATGAGGTCAGCAAGGCTAAAATTTCAAACTTACCACTCCATTGCCTAGCCCAGGGCAAACTTGTCAGACTGCAGCCACATGCATATATCTTGCGACAACAGCCTTGTAGAAATTTGTATTTTGACCCCCATGCTAGTTTTGTCATGATGGGAGGAATTTGGAAGCCTGTGGGAACCCCAGCAAGTAAATCAGTTTGTGAAGCTTGGGAAGCCTGTTGAGAGATTGCAAACTTTTTGACAGGTAAGTTTGCAAGGTCTTACCAATGCCCCCTCACAGTCCCCCATACTCCCTCAAATCTACTGTGCCTCTAAGGGGTGCATGGAAATGCATGGGGATAATGGAAAGGATAGGCAAGGGGATGAAGTGGAGGGTACACTGGGGTAAGGAGGGGATATGCCAGAGCAGGTGCCTCTGTGTAACGTAATGAGAAGCCAGAGCTAGGGAGCCTAAAAATAATGTGCAGGCCTGCGCCAGTGTCCCAAAGAATGGATGTAACCTTCGAAGCAGCTCAACTTGCCATCCACCTGCTCTCTGTCACTGCCTCACACTTACCTAGAGAGTTGGGAGACATGAACCTTGCCCATTCCCTAATCTCCCAGAGGAAAGATGGCACAGGAGTGGGAGGACACCATAAGGTCAGGATTGCCAAATCAGTAAATGGAATGATTTGTGGTTCCTGACATTGAACAGATGTTCTTTTTCTACATATCCTGAAGTCAGAAGCAACGAAATGTTATATCAATGTTTGGAATGTGGCTGCTACACTGGAGCATAGGAGCAGTTTTAATAATACTTCTGTAAGCAATCTTGAGATCTGCAGCTTAGTGTTTCAACTGATGACAGAGTTTCACAATACCTGATAGAATGGGTGGAAGCAGATTCAATAATCATAGAATCATAGATTCCCCACAGTGTGGAAGCAGGCCATTTGCCCATTGAGTCCAAACCGACTCTCAGAAGAACATCCCACCAGACCTATCCCCCTACCTTATCCCTGTAACCCTTCATTTCCCATGGCCAATTCACCTAACTCGCACATCTTCGGACTGTGGCAGGAAACCGGAGCACCCAGATGAAACCCACGCAGGCACAGGGAGAATGTGCAAACTCCACACAGACAGTTGCCTAAGGCTGGAATTGAACTCGGGTCCCTGGCGCTGTGAGGCAGCAGAGTTGGATTAACTCCCAGGGATATGGGAAAAGGATGCATCTAACTGGCTTGCTCTTGACAAGAGCCAAGCACAGATTTGATGGGCAGGACAGCCTTCTTCTGTGTTCAATTCAGTACCCAGCTTTTTGTAGGCATTTAGATATGCTCTGTAAAACCACTTTTAATTGTATCAATCTATGTGCTATATTTCAGATTACTTCTTTTTCAGCAGAGAGTTATGCAAAATCATTTTTAAAACCAATTGAAATTTAGTGGTTGAACTAATCTGCTGGTTAATCATGAGAGAGCAGATTGTCAATGCAGGCTTTCATACCTTGATCACTCGGACTACTCCCCCACTGGTAAATTGCAGCTTTAAATGCTCGATTATTTCCTGTGTCCTGTAGTTTTCTATAATAATCTTTGAAATTTCCCTTCCATGTTTTATTGGTCCATATCTGAGTGCCACTTCTGCTTCAATTGAAGCAATGCTTCAATGTTACTCTGTTGCTGATTTCTTTCCAGTTCCTCATTCTTCAACATTCCCTTAAATTTATTTACAAGCACCAGTTCCTTATACACACCAGAACTTGTCCCTTTGTGGTTTTGTTTTTGCATAATTAAGTTTTACTTTTTCATATCAATTTCCTTGCTTGCCTTACATCACTTGGCAACTTTAAAAATGACTTGTTTTTCTGTAGACCCCCCCTTTGTAATGACTATTGTAATGTACAAAACATGACATTCAACTTGTACCCAGCAAGTTCCCCATAAATACCAATGTGATAATGACCAGATCATCTGCTTTGAACGTTGCTGAATACACTCCTACTATTGTTGGAAATAACACCATTTGATATTTTAGTCCATCTGAGGGGGTAGGCAGAGCCTTGGTTTCACATCTCATCCAAAAGGCTACACCAACAGTGCAGCCCTTCCTCAGTGCTTCCCTAACATGACAGCCTGGAGATTTGTGCTCAAGTGCTGGCTAAGATCAGCTATTGATGTGACCAACTGCAGTGAAGAATAATGCCACTACAAAAATTAGTATGCCAATAATTGAAAAACTTAAGTATTCCAATTTCCATATATGCCAAAAGAGTTGTTCTTAAAGTGATACAAAGTAGACACCATGTACAAAGTTGAGAATTATTAATACAGATTTTAATAATAAGACATCGACCAGCATTTTCAGTTTCATTACTGAATATAATTCAGAAATCCAGGATTCCAAAAACATTTAAATATTTTAGAATTTCACACGTCTTTTGTTTCCAACCTAGAAAAGCTCATTGCTCATTGCTAAAGGACAGTGTAGGATAAAATACAGTCCAGTTAAAATATATTGACAATAAAAACATTTAAAAATGTATTAACACATTTAGTAATCTAGTTTGGAAATATATTGTTACAAAAGTTAAATCTCGTTAAACCAATAAAAGTAAAAAGGCAAACGGTGCATTAATACAGATGTAAGAAATATTGTTAGCACTATCTTTGGCTTGGAATTTATCTTCAAAAAGCAACAAAATACCTACATTCTTCTGAATAACTACAAAGTAACTGATAAGCATTATTACTTAGTGGGTGCAACAGGGTTTTTGTGCGTTACATTGTGGGCGACTGGTTACAAGAATAATAGACATTCTATCATTTTGCACGAAGAGCCATTGTTCCATTAGAATGTTGTCTTTGCATTAGAATAGAATGATTATTTATATTTACCACAGTAATCGCAACAAAACAAGCAGAAACCTTTTACATAAACCCTTATCCAGAAGCAACCCACCACCCAGGTTACATGCATTGTTAGTCATGGAAACACTTAGAAATTATAATACAGATGCAAGCCATTGGGTTCAATCAGTCTGTGACAGAATTTACCCTCCATGGAAGCAAATGATATATATCATATTTGATATATATGTTCCCTGTTCCCATACCCCTTCAACCATCTAGCTAAGCTAATTCGGGCATAGTTTCTGCCTAAGTTATTGAATCTGAAATTGAATTTCACAGACTTATAACTTTCTGGATTAAGAGCTTTCCCTTTCTCTGTATGCCACATCTCATATACTCAATCTCATGTCGACAGTTCTCTTATTCTAGTCCACCTAGCTACTAGAAGAAGTCTACACAGTCCCATCAGTTAATAAATTTAAATTTACATTGCTCACAATTTATATTAATTCTAAGACTTAAATTTTGTACTACCATAATGTGAGCTTTCCATTGCATTATTTAAAAATGAATGGTGCTTGTGCAGCATTGAGTACCATCAGCCCAAAAAGACAAGAGTCCATCAATGCAAATTATTCATTCCAAATCTCCATCCTTGATGTCAAACTGAATGTCATAAGCAACACAGCCTCGCAATGTAAATCCTAAATAGAATGAAGCACTTGTGCTCCCAGATGGTACCAAACATTTGGGGCCACAGTAAATTGGAATCTTACTTTCTCTGCAGTGCCCCTGGACAAAAAGCTGATTGCCTTCAGTCCAACCCTCAATGCGTTGTAGCTTGTTCGGATTTACTTCCCGTGGGTTACTATCTCCAAGGTATGTGTTGTAGATAAACCTCTGAAAGCCAGTTCCTGGTCCCAGGAAGAAATGAGGGCAAGTAGTTTTTCTCTTAGCCTGGACATCCTTTATTTTGGTATTGTACAGGTCGTCCATGGTATTTAATGCACTAATTAAACATATATTGTTTTCTTCTCCTGAATCATCGTCAGCTTCAGCTTCTGGCCAGTACAATAATACCTGTATTAAATATGGGACAGGGCACTGTCCTAGAGCATTCAGCGCACACAGGCTGTGGCTGAAGTCACGAAGTTCCTCTTCAGAAATCTTGACTTCAGAACAGTTGTACGAGTGGACAGCGAGGGCAATCTGTGACAAGATGTAGTTTCTCAGATCACTTTCGTCATGTTTATTAGTGCACAACTGTGTTATTTCAATTAAAGTTTCAGGGGCTAAAGAAAATATTTTAGTGAATCGTCCACCTCCCAGATGATAAATTTTGTGACATTTTAAAATTGGTGTCAGATGCTCCAAGTTTTCTTGCCTCAGCAGTTGGTCTCTGGAATCTTCCAAGAAACAGAAGAAAGATGAGAATTGTTTTTCACTTTTTCTTAAGTTATCAAAATGCTTCTCCTCAATGTGTTTATCAGGATGGAAGTAGGCCATGCGTTCATAAACTGATTCCATTGCTTTGCAAATGTTGTTGTGCAATCGTTTTAGCTTTTGATGGAAACTGTCCCAGGTTTTGCCTATTTCTTCTGGGATCCAATCTGTCAGTAAATATTTTATCAGGTTCATGTAGCATCCATTCTTGCCTTTAAATATGTCAAGCAAAGGCAAAAGCTGCACAACATAACACCCAACCTCTACTTCACTGAAATAGCCTGCATTATTCCAGTCAGATTCTGCCTTGGCTGTTTCTTGGGAATTCTCGAAAGCATCAATTGCCTTCAGTGCGAGCTCTATTGGTTTTTGAAACCTTTGTGCAGAGGGCTGTGGTGTATTTTGCATTTCCACACTGAAGACTGACTTAAACCACTTCCAATATATTTGACCTTCTGTATGAAAAATGTAAGAATTGGATGGTTGTAATAAGTGAGCCTTTTGCACCCATGTCTCAGCTTTTGTAAAATTTCTCTCACAACACAAAAATCGAGCAAATTGCTGAGCCACAAAAGCATCCTGATCAAAACATTCACAGGCTTTTTCCAGAACAACTTCAGCTTTAGTTTTACCCTCTTTTTCACAAATGTGTGTAATAAGGGGAGGAAATGAAAGCTTGACCTTATCTGTGCTGTCTTTTCTTTTGACAAACTGTTGCCTAATAAATTTCTCGACTTGTTTAGAGGACTGGGATTTGAAAAATACATTCCACTCAAGAAGGTTCATAACAATGTGACTTCGTGGCACCACCAGCTGATTTAGTATTTCTTCTGCAACTTTACAATGTATTATGCGAATGTGCTGGAGTTCTGCTTCAGGCTCATGCAAACAAGAGAGCAGACAGCCTGCTGCTTTTCTTAGTGTGCTGTCTAAAGAAAGGTGCTGTGAACGTTGACACTGTGCATGTTGTTTTATGTATGCCTCCCACTGAGATTCTGTAATGTAAGAATCTTCCACGTAATGATTTAGCATTGCAAGGCTTCCAATTAGATCAAGAACATCAGGTATGTGATTAATACTCGTGAGCAATTTCTTCACAGATTGTTGAAGATAGTTTTGATCAAATTCTTTGGTCACTAGAACAAATGTAAGGATGGAATCTTCTTCGTACTGCATTTTAAGTTCTTTCAGTTTACTACTGAACAACACTTTCTCATTGTCTGATAATTTATAGTTAACATGCACAGTGTCAGATGCTTTGGAAATGTCTCTGATAATGTAGACCTCTTGCAATGCAGAAGAATGAAGCTTGGCTTTGAAAGGCAAGTAGCATATGCTTGTCCTAGATTGATTTTCAAATCCTCAATGTATTCCTCATCACAATCTTCAACAAGCAGGAGTACTGGTAACCTATTGTCAGTCCCTTCATTGTCCTGTAATTGTTTTGCCTTATCACAGACTGATGTTACATTGCTTGAAGTGTTGACAGTTGCACTTCTCAGTCTCTTCCTGAAGTCCCACAGGATGTGACGAGCCACAGTGCTCCCTCCACTGCCAGGTTGGTGACTTATTGTCACAGTGATGACCAGTTTCTTTGAGACAACAAGGTGCAGAGCTGGATGAACACAGCAGGCCAAGCAGCATCGTAGGAGCAGAAAGGCTGACGTTTCGGGCCTAGACCCTTCATCAG
>NC_063354.1:3990999-4007405 GCF_021869965.1 Rhincodon typus | reverse complement strand
GGTCCGGTGACCCTTCCTCAGAACTTCTGAGGAAGGGTCACCGGACCTGAAACGTTAATTCTGTTTTCTCCTCCACAGATGCTGTCAGACCTGCTGAGCTTTTCCAGCAACTTTGTTTTCATTCCTGATTTACAGCATCCACAGTTCTTTTCATTCTTCATTCCAGACTTTTATTGGATTCAAATTCCACTAATTGCTATGGCAGGATTTGAACCCAGATCCCCAGGTGCCTACCTCGATATTTGAATTAATAATCTAGTGAAACTACCAATAGGCCATTATCACCTCACTCACTGACCCTTCATAATACAGGAGTAACTATCAGCCAGCTGTTTATCAACTATTGAGATGATAGCAATGTTGATTCAATTAATCCTCTGATTTACCTGCAATCATGAAACAATTGACTCCTCCCATAGAACGTTTACCACCATCAATTTGATGGCAAAATCTCCCAGAATTAAATTTTAGAAGAAAAGTCTGGGGTTTTTATAGAGTTTGTCACACCCTCAAGATATTCCAAAGCACATTGTAGAATTACTTCATTACAATACTCCCACTTCTGAGACACAGGAGAAATAACTCCACAGAGGCCAGTACCCCATCACCAAGTCACCCTTTACTTACACGTACACAGTACTTGACACTGGTCTGGCTTCCTCACAGCCAGCTCTCAGGCTGAGCAGCACCCCTGACACTCTTATTTATATCTGTCAGCCCGGGCTCCCTGATTGGGCCAAGTTAACAGCCCCAGTCAGGGAACTCATATTCTATGAGGTCCACCTGGCTGACCTCATTGCAATCACTACATCCATCCTGCTCTAAGTCCGGGCATGTAGGCCTTTTCTTTTTCTTGTAGCCTCTCCTGGGACATTTTTGCATCGGGTCCAGTTCCTCTGACTCAGCCTCAAATAGAGTTGGCGTGTACCAGACTGTTGCTCGCCTGGAGTATCACAGAAGAAATTCATCTGCTTCTTCAGGCAGTAAAGGCATCATGGCTGCAACATCCACCATGTCCATCTCACACTCCAAGGTTTCTTTGACACTAGATGGAGGGGGAGAACCCATGGGTTCTGCCAGACTTTCTGGCTGTTCTGAAGGGTTGGGTGTGTTTTGCTCCTGCCCTGTTTGTGGGTTTGAAGCTTTCATGTGGTCCACACTTACCCAAACTTTGAACGTTATGGGACTTGACCTCACATCGACCTCTCCTTGTACCCATACAAGACCAATTCCATGGTTTCAGCACCGAACTTCATCGCCTAAAGCAAACTGTCTCGCTCCTTAGTGGAGTTTTGTGTCTGGCGTTGGCGTTCTGTTGCCATTTCACCCCTCCCCTCCCCTCCCCCCAGGAAGATCGGATTGAACCTGGTTTTATCCCCGTCGGTAACTTTGCTGGAGTTTTCCCTGTAGTTGCATAAGGGGTGGACGATTATCAAATAGGAACTGGGACAGTTTGGTATGAAGTGAAGCTGTAGCTGTTTCTTTAAGCCTGCCTTCAAAGTTTGGATGGATGGGATGTCGCTGTCCTTATGTGCCAAATGGCATTCAGATTTAGGAAATACTCACATTCCCTGCTGTGAACGATGGCCCATTATCTGCGACCAATACTGCCAGGAACCCATGTATTGCAAAAGATGCTCACAGCTTTTCAATTGTCAACCCTATGGTTAATAACTGTGCTCTATGCATGTCTAACCACTTTGAGTGGATGTCCACAATGACCAAGAATGTTGAGCCCACAAAAGGGCCAGGATTTCCCTGGCCACTCCCATGACTGTGGGGAGCTGCTGATGGTAATTTTTGTCAATGTTGGCTCTCTGGGCACTGCCCCACCAACGTGGCAATGTCTGCACCTGTTCCTGGCCATTAGACGTAACGTCTCACCAACATCTTCATTTTGGAAACCCCTGGATGGCCCTGGTGGTGTTCAGCCAGTATCCGGCAGTGACCTTTGCTCAGGACAATCACTCTTCCTCCATCTGAGTGAAAAAGCCTTTATTGTCACGTGCACTTGAATGAGTGCAGCGAAAAGTTTGTAATGTCGCCTCTCGGTGTGATCTCGGGTACAGGGTACTAGGTACAGATACTTTAAGTGTTGTTACAGAATTGAAATAGTAAAAGAAAAGGCTAACATAGGAATACAAGTTTACATAGTCCAGAATGAGAATACAAAGTGTCTTTAAAGTACTCAAGTTATAGTCCTTCCTTCAGAGTCTGCGCCCACTGGACTTCAGAACATGAGGCCTCGCTGTCTACAAACGCTGACCACTGCCCAGGACTTGTCCCTCCTCCAACCTGCGCTCACTCTGCTCCTGCTCTGGCCACTACTCGCTTCCGGGACTCAGCCTGGGAACACTCTGCTCCCGCTCAGGTCCGCGCTTGCTTCTGGGACTCGGCCTGGTATCACTCTGCTCCCGCTCCAGCTCGCAACTCGCTTCCGGGACTCAGCCTGGGATCACTCTGCTCCCACTCCGACCCACGACGCACTTTCAAGACTCGGCCTGGGATCACTCTGCTCCCACTCCAGTCCACGACTCGCTTCCGGGTCTCGGCCCGGGATCACTCTGCTCCCACTCCGGCCCATGACTCGCTTCCGGGACTCGGCCCGGGATCACTCTGCTCCTGGCACGCCGCCCTCAATGGTGATCTAGTCTCGCTGGATCCAGAAAGGTTTCAGTTCTGGTTGTGATGGCCCTTTGGTTTCCCCCATCACCACCAGCTATTTTAGTTTTACTGAAAATGAATCTTTTTGCATACACAGTCTGATATTGTCACTGCCTGTAACCGTCTCCACAAAGTTTAAAAACAGAATGGACTCTTCCAGCAGTAGCATCGCTGGTGGTGTATCTGCCAGCGGGAGGCGGCTCAAGGCATCCACATTTGCCACTTGGTCTCCCAAACGATGTTCCAACTTGTAATTGTTCCCACTTGGAATGAGAGCCCACTGCTGAAGTCAACCTGAAGCTATGGGCAGCATGGCCTTATCCTCTTTCATTAGCCCTAGCAGGAGTTTGTGGTCTGTTACTATTACAAATTTACGTCCATACAGGTATCGGTGGAACTTTCTCACACCTAGGATAATCTTTTGTATCTGGGCGTATTCGTGTCTACATCAGCCAAAGTTGGGGAAGCGAATGCTATCAGGCATTCCTGTCCATTGGGCCATCTGTGAGCCAACTCCACCCCAATCATGCACAGGGAGGCATCGCATGTCAGCACCAGACTTCATTTGGGATCATGATGTGCCAACACCTTAGATGACGATAGGTGCTTCTTCACTTCCCTAAAGGCTACATGTTGACTCCGCGACCATTTCTAAGGTTGACCCTTTTTCCATGGCAAATGTAAGGATGCCAGGATGGACACTGGGCTATGTCCGAACTCTCCATAATAATTCACAAATCCAAGGAGAGCCCTAAGCTCCAGTACAGACATGGGAGTCGGGGCAACTTTGACTGCCCTCACTTTATCTTCCAAAGGGTGTAACCTGGTCTTGTCAACTCTGTCACACAAGTCACCTGGGTGCCTGGAACACACATTTTTCCCTTCTAAGGCATACGGCCCACCTTGCAGAAACATTAAAGCACTACGTCCAGGTTCTCTAAGTGCTCATTATTGGTCTTCCCTTTTAGTAGCACATCATCCAAATAAATAGCGACCTGGGGTACACTTTGTAAAATGTTCTCCATCATCCACTAAAAATGGCACAGGCTGAGGATACCCTAAATGGCTATCTCATATATTGGTACAAACCCTTATGGGTATTAATTGCAGCATACTTCTGGGACCCCTCATCTAACCACAATTGCAGGGAAGCATTTCCATCTTTGTGATGGCTAGCCCCCTGCAAGCCTTGCATATAAATCCTCTACATGAGGGATTGTGTACTTCTCCAGATGCAAAAAGCTGTTTACCATTTGTTTAAAATCCCCACAAAGGCGAACCGACCCAGATACAACTGGTGCTGCCCATTCCACAAACTGAACTGGTTTGATGATTCCTTCACTTTCCAACCTTCGGATTTCTGCCTCTACTTTTGCCCATAAGGCGGGCCTTGTGGAATCGTGGATTCGCTGCCTGGCCAGTACGCAAGTTAGTCTTGGCTCCTTTGATAGCCCCAAGACCTTCCTGAAAAATACTTGGGTATTTAGTTAGGACTTCACTCAGGCAGCCATTTTCTCATTGAAAAACGCTCAGCCAATCAAGGTGAATCTTTCTCAGCCGATTTAGCTCCATTAGGTTCAGGCCTGAGCCTTTTATTACAATCAATGGGAACGGAACCAACTGCTTCTCATTCAAGACCAGAACCGAAGTTGTACCCTTAATCTGTAAAGGTTCCACAGTATATGTTCTCATATCTAGCCAAGGTCTTACACAAATTTAAGGCTTGAAGTCTAGAGCAAATTTTGTTAAAGACTGGTTCTGTGATTACTGAAATGGCCATGCCATTCTGTGAGAACTAGGTGACCATTTAACCAGACATTTATTTTGATTGGTTCTGAATTGGATGTTGCTAAGCAATTTAACTGTTCCAGGCCAGATGTAGGTAGGCTTTGCAGGTGTATATACACTCTCCTGGATACCGGCCAATGAGTTCTCTTACTCCATTTAGGCCTAGTGGGTCTCTTTTGCTGTCTTGAGTCCATATACCGACAGCCACTGCAATAGTTTGCCAGCTCAGATCCTGAAGAAAATGTTAACTGTTTGGCCTAGGTTTGGCTTCATTTTGGGGTTTTGCTGCAGGCTGACCTGGAGTCCCTCTGTTCAGGATATGTCCTGAATGAGGCTAAGCAATTACCTTCACTCAAGTGTTGTTCCCCAAGCTTAGTCAGCCTGGCGAGGGTGTCCACTTCCTCCAGAATACCCAGCAACTCAGATGCTCCACTTGCTGCATTTTCCAATGACAAAGACAGTTGTTGTGCCTGCTTGAAGTCCAGTTGGGCTTCAGGTATTAGGTACTTTTGCATAGTCACACCATTAATCCCACATACCAAACAGTCTCTCAGCATCTCATTAAGGATTAAACAAAAGTCATACGCCTCTGCCAGTTGTCTTAACCTTGTCAAAAATCCCAACACAGATTCTCCTGGTTCTCGAAGTTCCAAGAAGAACTGATAGCGTCTCAGGATTAGAGGAGTCTTGGGGTCATAAAATTCCTTAACTAAGTCCGTAACTCTTGTAAGGTTTTGGTATCTGGTGCCTCAGGAAATTTTAGGCTGCTAATAACTGCAAAAGCTGCGAGTTCACAAGCTGTTAGGAGAGTTACTAAATGCTTTTCATCTGCCCCAATGTCATTTGCCCAGAAAACATATCGCTTTCTTTCCACATATTGGGCCTGTCTTCGACAGCAGGATCGAACAAGTCAAGCTTCGCAAATAAAGGCAGAATGACAGAAATGTTTATCCCCAACTCCAAGATGATTGTTGCAAACAAATTTCATCAGGAGCATATTTTTTTCACTCGTCACCACTGAAATAACTCCACACTGGCTGGTATCCCATCACCAAGTCTCCCTTTATTTACATGTGCATAGTACTTGACGCTGGTCCGACTTCCTCAGAGCCAGCTTTCAGAGTGAATAAAACCTTTGACACTCTTGTTTATATCTGTCAGCCAGCGCTCCCTGATTGGACCAGGTTAACAGCCCAATCAGGGAACTCTTATTCTGAAGTCCACCTGGCTAACCTCGTTACAATCATTACAACATGCTCTGGGCTCTAGTCCCACTCCAGGGATTGAACTTAAAAAAAAACAAGGTTTCGGTCTGGTGCAGGACTGAGGAAGTGCATTTTGGACAAGAGAATAAACCAAGGCTTTGTCTGCTTTATTGATTGGACTGTTGAGTGGTTGTATCTCGAACCAATCGGTGCAAAATCAAGAAAGGTTTGTCACACTTAAAGTCAATTTGTCTTTTAAAGGGATGGTGTTCTGGCTGGAACAGGTACTGGAAACAGTTGGGGAAGAGAGTGAGAACTAAAAAAAAACTGTTGTTATGGTATAAAATTGAACCAATGAGCTCCACGATATTTCAACATTGTACTAGAGACAGGACAGAGAGGAGTGGACAGGAGAGATGTTTTCTGTTTGTAGAGGGCTAAAATGCCAGCAGAACTCTTGGTGCCCGCAGCACCAAGCCCAGCTCAAGAGGCTGCAGCCAAACCCCTCTGCACCAACACTGACCCTGAGGAGGAAGTCTCTGAGCACTTAAAGGATTCACCTGCACCTTCCAGAGGTGGGCACCTCAGTGGGTACATTAGTTACCGCAGACTCAGAGACACAATTTGGTGAGCACAACACAGACAAGGTGGAGGTAAAAGTCCCTGAAGTCTCTGACACTCAGGACTGCCAGAAACCAGGACTTCATTCCTGGTGCCCCTTCTTAAGACCAACAGGTACTCACCCACAAGGAGGAGAAGTGACAGACAAGCTCCAGGGCAGCTTCATCTCAAGGCACTCCAGAAAAACTCTGAATTTCTGCCTCCCCTTCCACTAACAACCTTCATTCATAGAATCCCTACAGTGTGGAAACAGGCCCTTTGGCCCAACTAGTCCACACTGACCCTCAGAGCATCCCACCCAGACACATTCCCCTATAACCCACCTAATCTACACATCCCTGAACACTACAGGCAATTTAGCGTGGCCAATCCACATAACCTGCACAACTTTGGACTGTGGGAGGAAACCGGAGCACCTGAAGGAAACCCATGCAGATATGAGGAGAATGTGCAAACTCCACACAGACAGTCACCTGAGGGTGGAATCGAATCCAGGTCCCTGGCGCTGTGAGGCAGCGGTGCTAACCACTGAGCCACCATGCCACCCCCAAACAATGCCTAATCAATGAATTACTTTATTTAATTAATTACATCGCTATAAGTGAACACCTTGTTAGAAACCATTGCCACACCCTAAAAGGCTGGGAAATTGACTGGAGCTGGTTATCTGATCATTAAACTGTATAACCATTGGAACCTACAAGAACAGCAGCTGGGCGATCAGGACCAGTGAAAACTCACGAGGTAAGAGTGACAGCCTGGTGCAGGATGATCTCAGGTTTCTCTCTGAAGGTCAGAGAAGAATTAATCCTGTTCTCTGAAAAAAGGGAAAGCTGCTTGATTTGCATTCTATGGTCCTGGCTGCAGATCCTGACAGATTTCAAATGGAGAGCAAGCCATTATTGCTCCCCTGCTCAAGTTTCAGGTTAAAGTAGCACATCAGGCTCTGCAACATCGAGAGGAGACAGCAAGAACTGCAGATACTGGAAGTCAGAGCCTTCATCAGGACCTGAAAGGTCGACTTTCCTGCTCCTCTGATGCTGCCTGACCTGCTGTGTTCCTCCAGCTCCACACTGCATAAGCTCCGTGACATCATCTGCATGTTGAATGTAGATGGTGTTGGTTTGGATCTGGTGGTCTTGCTGCCTGTGATTTAAAATAATGGGGTCATCTCAGGGTGAGAAGGGAGTGTGTTAGTCCCTGCTCCATTCTGTACATACTGTGAAGCAATGCAGGAGAAAAGGTTGGAATAAGGAAGGAAAATAAGTGAGCTGGGAGGTAGAGGGAAGAAAGAGAAACTGGGTGATTGAGAACTGGGAAGAAGCAAAGAAGGTGAAGAAGGGCAGGCTGACATGGTGATCACAACAACTTCAGGAAGCAAAGAAAGGAGCTGACATGATTCTAATCTGATACAAAGCAGTTTAATCACAAACAGCCCACTCATTGATATGTACTGCATGAATCTAATAGCAGTCCCAAAAGATTAGTACATATAGTTAAGAAGATTAAAACTCAAGAAATATCAAAGTATCATGTTGTGCTGAAACAACTCAGCTGGTAACAACGATCCTAATAGCTCCTTCACTTACTGGCTCTCCCAAAAGTAGAACTTTTTTATTGTCTTTTATCAATTCAGTCATAAACTCTTTGAGTTCTTACATCCTTCTGTTTCTCCTATGACAGTACATTAATAGGAGATTTGGACAAGTGGTGAGATATCAAATTGTCTTCTCCTTCATGGTATACATGGTAAGTTCAAAGATGCATCTAAGATTATTTTTCATTTATTTGTTCTTGTGAAGTAAAGGGATAATTTTAAAACATAGTTTTTAACATGTTATATTAAAGAGTGGAGCCAGATCTCCCAAAATGTATGTAAGTTAGGATAACAGAGAGGCTGTCACAGACATTTGATGGTTAATGTGCACTCACTTTCATCATCAGTACCGGCTCACTATCTGACCAGCTGCCCATTTCTGGGGAAGCATTCAAGGAGGGTTACTTCAATTGGATAATGTATAAAGCCTTTCCTGGAATGTGATATTTGAATCATGAGTTTACTCAGTTCCTGTTGACACCTATGAACAAAGTCTAAAGTGGGTTTTGGATATATCCTTGAAAAGAAGAAAAGGCACAACAATATGAGGAAAATGCAGGAGAGTGGGATTATTTGGATATTTTTTCAAAGAAATAGCATTGATCCAAAGGGCCATAGATCATACTTCTGTGATAAACAATTCTATGGAGGGGAGTTTAACCTTCAAAAATGGTAGATTGGGTACATGGGGATAAATAATAAATGACTTTTCATGGAGATCGCAATCTGGTTTCTAAAGCACTCAACGAGTGAGGGACGAACAACATGTGTAACTGTCCCCTGCTGTGAAAGTATTAAATTGCTGTGTTGAACAGAAGTGTGTTTGGATACTAGCAAGCAACCTTCTTGTTGAAGTGGGATTTAATTAATGACAGTAGATTGGTAGTTATTGATACAAATAATATCTTTTCTAATTTCTGCCGAGCATGCCATACATTTGTTTTATCTTCACTCTAAATTTAATACGTAGCATTCCCTGGGTTTTGGAAGTTGATAAGAGAAAGGGAGTTGAGGTTGTGCTAAGTATTTAAATTCACCATTTCCTACCTGGAAAAACAGTCATCAGTTACAGTCCAAAAATGTTTGGTAGTCTGCTTTTGTGCAGATGCAGCTTTTTTTAACCTTGGCTTTCGAAATGATAAGATCAAGATTAAAAACGCATTGGACATGTTTAAAAAGCACATAAAAAGTGGAAGACAACCCATATGCATTGTAGCTTGCCAAAGTTCCTTAGGCAGAACCTTCCCAAACCTTGACCTCTACCATTTAGAAAGTTAAGGGCAGCAGATACATGGAACAACACTACCTAGGAGCTCCCTTCCAGACAGACACCATCTTGACTTAGAAATATGTCACTATTCCTTCAATGCGGTTGAGTCAAACTCCAGGATCTCTCTCCTTAAAAGCACTCTGGGTGGATCTCAACAAAATGGACCACAATGGTTTAAGGAGGCAGCTCACCCACCACTTGAACCAGGACAATTAAGGATGGTCCAGCCAGCGATGCCCACATCCTCTGAAAGAATAGAAAAAAGGGTTAATTTCCTCAGACTCCCTGGAAAAGCAATACCATCATAGGTTGAAGTGGTTACATCTGATGAGTGACTGAAATGTTCTAAAAAAAGGAGAGGAATAAATCACAAAACTACAGTTTAGACCCCCTCATATCGGTAATAGTTTCCAATAACTCATATTACTAGGGACAAGGAAAATTTCTATCTGGAAATGCATGGACTTATCGGGGAAAGCTCGCTTGAGAAATTGGTTCTAACTAACCTGATTGAAATCTGTGCTCAAGAATATGGAGTAGAAATCATGGCTGATTCGTGACCTGATTTCGTATCTCCATGGTATTTATCCATGCCCCTCAATAACTTTGGTTCAAAACAAAATTACCAGTCTCTGATTTAAAGTTTACAATTGATCTTGATTCAGAAGTGAGTCCTAGGTTTCTCCCAACGTTTGTGTGTGGAACATTTTCTTAATTTCACTCCTGAAAGTCTAACTTTAATTTTTAGACCGCTTCCCCTCCTCCTAGACTCCCCAACCAGCGGAAATAATATTCCTCCTTCTTTCTCAGCTGATCATCTTTTATTCACAAAATCTCAATCAAGTCCCTACTTACTCTTCAAAATTCCAGGGAATCCTAACTTAAGTGTACTTTAACTCCTATAGGCCAGATATAATTTTGGTAAATCTAGACGTGTTCCCTCCTTCCTGAATTATGGTACCCAGAACTGCTGACAGTATCCAGCTTGGATCCAAAGCATGGCTTCTGCCTCTTTGTAGTCCCCTTGATATAAAAGGTGAACATTATTTTTCAATTATTTTCTATTTCTTTTGATGAAAATGTAACATTCTATATATCTAGAACTCCACTGTCTTCAAAATTTCACCATTCAGAAAATCTGACGTCATCCTTTTTGAGATAAATGAATGTCCTCACATTTGACTATATTGAAATCCCTGTGCCATAGTTTTGCCCATTCAGTTAGTCAGTCAGTATTATTTTGTAATTTTAGGCTAATACCAAAAATATGTATATTGTTTTTAACATGATGAAACATTTAAAACACACAAGATTTTTATAAATCATAATTTGAAGCCATGTCTCATTGTGGATGGAAATGATTGGACTAAGCAGGTCTAGAGGTAATACAGGCCTGGAGGACACTGATGAACTGAGACATGGAAGGTCAGATGCCTAATGTAGGTTGTTACAATGTGCTGAGAGGGCATTAACTGTTAAATAGAAACTTGAACACCTTATGAAAATGTGAAGTTATATGCTTTGGCAACAAGAATAGAGGTGCTAAATGTTATTTAAAGGGAGAAGGACTGTGGAAAGCTGCAGCACAGAAGGGTTTAAGTGTCATCATAGAATCCCTACAGTGTGGAAACAGGCCCTTTGGCCCAACAAGTCCACACTGAACTTCAGAGCATCCCACCCAGACCCATCCCCCTTTAACCCACCTAATCTACACATCCCTGAACACTATGGGCAATTTAGTGTTGCCAATCCACCTAGCCTGCACATCTTTGGACTGTGGGAGGAAACCAGAGCACCTGGAGGAAACCTACGCAGACACAGGGAGAATGTGCAAACTCCACACAGACAGGTGCCTGAGGCTGGAATTGAACCTGGGTCCCTGGTGCTGTGAAGCAGCAGTACTAACCACTGAGCCACCATGCTGCCCCTAATGTGTCCTCACACATTAATCACAAAAGGCTTGTAGCCAAATTCAGCAGGTAATATGGAAGCCAAGTGGAATGTTGGCCTTTATTTCAAAGGGAAAGGAATATAAAAATAGGGAATTTTCACTAAACTACACAAAACACTATGTAGACCGCACTGATGTACACTATATAGAATGCTTTGAACAGTTTTGGTCTCCTAACCTTAGGAAAGATAACTGGCAGGCAGTCCAGAGAAGGTTCATTAGGTTCATTCCAGGATTGGAGAATTTTCTAATGAGGTGACATTGAGTATGTTGTGCCTGTTCTCATTGGAGTTAAAAGAATGAGAGGAGATATTATGGAAAAACACACAAGATTCTTAAGGGAATTGACAGGGTATATGGGCAGAGGTTGTTTCCTCTGAGGGAGTTTCTAGGACCCAAGGATAAAATCTTGTTGTAAGGGGTTACTTAGTTAGAGGTGGATCTGTAGAATTCTGTACCTCGATTGCTGTCGAGATTGGGTCATTAAGTATATTTTTGGTTGAAATAGATGGATTTTTAATCAGCAAGGGAATCAAAGTTTTTGGGAATAAGTGGAGTTCAGGATTACATGATCGACATGATCTCGTTGAATGGCAGAGCAGACTTGATGCGTTGAATAGCCTACTTCTGCTTCCATGTCTTCCGGTCTGCTGTTAACCAATAAGACTACACCATCCAAGATCTAACATTTTTCAAACAAAATACTGTTATGATGGGGAATGGCCGAACTCCTCTGATAATTAAACTAAAACACAAGTCCCAACCTGTTATGACGGGATTAGGGGTGCTCCTCTAATAATTACCCCGAAACACCCAGAGAAGCTCCTCTTTCCCCTTGTAATCTATTAAAAGACTGGTTAAAAGAAAGTAAATCCCCCATCTCCAATTTACAAGGAACAAGAAACAATTTATTTATTTAACCCAACAATGAACAAATTAACAAAATTACTAACAAACTGACAATTCCCCCTTAGACTACTAACTACTTCCTAACTGGTCTAAATTCTACTGGAATTCTGTTTAAATAAAGACAGGTCTTGTTAATATAAACCCAATTAATAAGGAACAATAAATTATAACTTAATCTCTCCAAGTTCACACAGACTGTCCTCTGTAATATTCAGTCATCTTCAGTCTCTTCACAAACACCTTTCTTCCGCTAATTCTGCTGTCAGGGATGTTTTATCTTTATAATTTATTGAGTGAGGACTTTGAGCTAAAATACCACGGTACTTTTGATTAATTAGATGGGCTTTCTCTGAGAGCTGGGTGGTGCTAACTCTGGTAGGTGGCAGATAAGTCACTCTTTCAGGTAGTTTCCAATGGTAAGGATTGAACCAGGAGTGACTTTGCAGGGACACTGGCAATTGATTAGTGTTGGAGCTATCCCCCATTGTGTGCAGCACATGGAGTAAATGGAGCTAGAGGCTTCGTCACCTAAACGGGAGGCTACAGATTTGAAAGGGTGTTTTCATGGCTGTACTATCCAACCAGATGGGCTTCACCTCGAGGTATATCACTTTCCCCGCACCAACTTATGTATTTATTTAATTTAAGCCTCCAAGGGCACCTCAATGTTGAAGCATTAGAGCTGCGAAGCCTCTGATTGGGCTTTTGTCAGGAACCTGCTCTTTATTCTTCATTGTTCATCTTCCTGCTTGCCGTCCAATCACGAACCTGTCCCCAGGAATACTTCCTAGCTGGTCTCACTGTCAGTGAGTTAAGAGTTTGGGATCCACATTTGGTGAAGTCAGCGTTTGAAACTTGTCGAGAACTTCTGTCTGTTAACTCTGTTTTTCTGAATACAGATGCCATCTGACCTGCTGAATATTTTTGGCATTTCCTGTTTAGATTTCAGTTTTTCAGCTTCCACACCAGTTTGCATTAGATTCAAAGCTAAATTGCTTTTCCATTTCTCTCATTATTTTAGGGTGGCCCACCTGTCTAACCATTGCTCCTATATACCATTATTTGGGTAACCAGCACTAAACATCTGAGACATGAGCTTTGTTAACACACAAAATGAAGGATCATAACTTAAAATTAGCACAGATTTATATTTTGCATCCAGGATGAAACTAGAGAGGATAAAATTGGGATACAAAAACCGCAAATTATCTTAAATAATTTGCTCTCTATGCATAAATGTGATAAGAAATAGGATTAGATTTTTAAAGTTTTTGATGGGAGCAGTGCTGCTTATTTACTGATGGATTCTTCGTTGTTTCAAATGTTTAGTGTATGACATGGCTCCTTCTGTTCTGTGAATTAGAAGAGAAACCTTTCCTGAGTTTTCTTAGAAAGTCACACTCACTATGATGCAATTATTTGACAGGTCTTTTATCTTGGCTTTGTGACATATGCACCCTCATTTGCACTAAGTAAAGGTAAGTTATACATTTTTTGGTTATTATTTGAACTGCAATAAATGCTGCTGGGAGTTTATTTTCCATTCAATCAATTCTATAATAAGAAATGTCACTCCATGTAAAAATGAAACTAAATAATTGAATTCCTATAATGCAGAAAGAGGCTGTTTGGCCCATTGAGTCTACACTGACACTCTGAACAGGATTGCCCCCAAACCCAGTCCCATTATCTATTCCCATAACCCTACATTTACCATGGCTTATCCACCTAACCTACATACTACAGACAATTTAGCATGGTCAATCCACCCCAAGCTGCATATCTTTGGACTGTGGGAGGAAACTGGAGCACCCAGAGGAAACCCACACAGACACAGGGAGAATGTGCAAACTCTACACAGACAGTTGCCTGAGGGTGGAATTGAACCTGGGTCCCTGGCACTGTAAGGCAGTAGCGCTAACCACTGAGCCACTGGCCTACCCAAATGATGCACTTACACAATCCAGATGGGACACAAACCCACAATCCTCACTCCGGAGACTGATGCCTTATCCATTAGGCCACTGGGTCATCACTCCATTAGGCCACTGGGTCATCACTCCATTAGGCCACTGGGTCATGACCGGATGTGGAATTTTACACATTCCTGTCACAGCCAATGTGCATTCGAGCTAAATCTCAATTCACTTGGATATACAAGTGGACAAACACCAAATTGCAGGAGTGGGTAGTATGATCAGGGATGGCTATTGGAGTTTTGAGGGTGTTCCTTCATTATCTGTCCCAATATTCCCATGTGATGCAGAGCAGCCTATGGCCAGTCCATCTGAGGAGCTTTGAGACCCATCTGGCTGCAAGGGAATAATAAGTGACTACATTTTCCATCTTTAACAGGAGATATTTTACTTCCTCTGAAGCAAACAGCATACTGTGCATCAGACCCATTGCTTTTAACGTTGCCTGAAGAGGACTTGCAAAAGCTCAGGTCCCCTACATAATCCACCACTGATATTGGAAAAGGGACTGAGCAGGTGAATGACTCATCCACTTATATTCTACCCATTGCAAAATGGAGCATGACAGATTAAAAGAGACAGGAGAGAATTCTTATAAATTGGATTCCACCCTAAAATCCTGCCTATTCTGAGCCCTGAGGCCTGTCTGGGAACTTTGAGCAGATAATGACAATGATGCCAAATATAAAATGGCATAATTAATGACTAATGTTATGACTTCCTCTTTGTTTTGTGTTATTGTAAATATGTTATTTTCCCAAAAGATCAGTCATTGATTTGCCTGATTCTCAACAAAGTTCCAACTTCGAGTTTACATGGTTGTTCTGTAGTAGACTTGCTGCAGCATTTCACTGCCTTTAGACAGTCTCTTGGAGAGTTTCCAGTGTAATTGTTTGGGCATGAAGTTTCATCACATCCGAAAGAATTCACTGTCTGGAAAAATGGCACCGAGGCCAGGGTGTTCCCCAGGGTGATCCAGCTTCTTTTGGGAGATTAGTATGTCGTATTAGATGAGGCTTTGCACTTGTTTTTCTTCTTTTACAGGATGTGAACATTGTTGGCAAGGTCAGTTTTTATTGCCCATGAGAAAGCATAGTGAGTTTTCTGCTTGTACTGCTGCAGTCCCTGGGGTGCAGGTACACCCATAGCGCCGCGAAGGAGAGAGTCCCAGTTCGTTGATCCAGCAACTGTGAAAAGAATGATGATATTGTTTCAAGTTAGGATGGTGTGTGGCTCGGAGAGGAGTTTACAGAGATGGTGATCCCATATGTCTGTCCTTGTCCTTTTTGGTGGTAGAAGTGTGCTCCAAAGTGGTAAGGGAAGTTAAACATTGCCCTGTTGGATGTTAGTTGCAGTTTCAGTGAATGTGCAACTGGCATGTGGTTTGGCCATATGCACCTTAATTGCTTTTCCTACTGAGCCCACACACTCTGGCAATCACATTCCCATGTAAAATCGGACTATGTATTATGAGAAAGAAAACTTCATGATTTAAAAATCCCTAAAAATTTTGTGGAATGTGCTTGGAATATTTGTACAGCACTTGATTCTGCTGTTTAAATTATGTCATAGTGTTAATCAATAGCATTCCAAACTCAATGTTTAAATAACTTTATTTTTCAGTTACTGGAATGGACTTGTGGATTTCAGTTGCAATAACAGGACTTGTGTGTACACTATACACAACATTGGTAAGAACATTCGATTATAACAGAGTTCTGAGAGTTAGATTGAAAGTAGTTATTTTAGTGGATTTATTTTATTTGTTCATTGGATAAATTAATTTCAATGATAATGCAAACATATATTGCTCATCCCTAACTTCCTTGAAGATCATGGTGAGCTACCTTCTTGATCCACTCAACTCCGAGTGATATAGGTATATGCAGAGCACTGCTAGCAAGGGATTTTTGGAATTCTGGCATAGCGATAGTGAAGAATCCCAAATCAGGATGTTGTCTGGTTTGGAGGTGAACTTGCAGCTCCTGCTGTCCCCAGGAGTCTGTTTCCTATCCCTTCTAGCTGGCAAAGGTCACAGGATCGACAGGTTCTAAGCAATTTATCTTATAAAAACGTAAGGACGTAAGAAACAGGAGCAGGAGGAGACCACACAGCCTCCTGAACCCACATTCCTTTTCGTTCAAGCTTGCTTCGTTACCATTTTTCAGGAATGCAATGCATTTTACAAATATGTACAAATAGTCATCGAACACCACCATCCTTGTCATAACCTACATAACCTTTAGTTAGTTATTAGCTCAGTTACCTAAAGCAATGGCTTCAGACAAAACGTCAGCAGCTGATTGATGAGACATAGCCATTTGTTGACCACACCTTCCATTGCTGTGCTGCTGATTGAAAGTAACCTAGACAACAAGGTGCAGAGCTGGACGAACACAGCAGGCCAAGCAGCATCATAGGAGCT
>NC_063354.1:3971861-3990499 GCF_021869965.1 Rhincodon typus | reverse complement strand
TCAGTTTATAATGTTACATTAAACAATATCTCATCAGGAGAACATAGAAAAATCAAACTCTGACTTAGATTGATTATTTTCCTTATTCTTCAGAGTGTCATGAAACTCACTTACCAGTTATAGCAGATAAGAAGCTAGCAGCCAATGAAAGCGCAATTGGATACGCAGAAATTTGTCTGAAGCAAGAAAAAGTAGTTACATTTTTTCATTAAAATCACTCACTCTACTGTTACCTCATCTCTTGACAGTGGTTTCTCTTGCTGTTGCATGAATGCTGGCATTTCTTCGCTACCTCTCCTATGGGCTGCATGTACGAAAATGCCAATTTACTGACTAATTGCCTCTGGAAATAAGTTTAAGAGTGTTCACCTCTGATATCTACACAAAGCACTCTTGACAGAAGGCAACTGAATGGCAATTGCCAGTTCTGCCTTCACCCAACTTTCTAGTTCTCTCTTTTGAACCACCCGAACAACAGTGATACATGCCCACTGACAAGGGTGACTTAGCATAGATCTGTTATTAAAATGTTCAATTACAAACTTGAATGTAAATTACTTTTTATACCCAAGTCATAGTTTTCCATTACACAATAGGGATTTGACACAATCTGGATTCATACTCACCTGTTCCCTATTAGGAATTCTTCTGTAGCTTTTCCCTTTATCTTCCCAGGACTAAAAGCAAAGTAAATCCCAACTGCAGCAGATGCAACAAGCATAGCGGCAAACACAACATAATCCCAGAATTGCAGACTATTTTTCACAGACATATTTGCTTCTTCTCCTGAGGTAAAACGTGAGAAGCACTGATCAGAGGTAGAATCCGATCAAAAGTCCAGGATTTTATGAGGCACCACATGATCAAACTGGTCATTTCATACATTCAGGCACAATGACTTATCACAAATTACAGAAATGGCACAATAATGCAATCTTACAGGAGCTGCTTAAGGCCAGTCAAACAATGGCCAAAGGTATTTTTTTATTAAACATTTGACAGGTCCGGAGGAGCAAGTGTGCTTGTCGGTGAACCCTGAAAAAGCTCTCTATTATCAAAGCAGGCAATGGCACCCTTTAATTGGATTCTTTAGGTATCCCTGTCCTCCTTAAATTTTGCCATTATCATTCTCAAAAAACCTACCCTTGAACCCACCATCCAAGAATTGCAGAACCCATAAAAGGTTTATGGCAAAGAAAGAGGCCACTTGTTGGTAAGATGGCAGTATGCTTCTGAGCCCAGGGCTCGTCCACTCTGGCCACTTTTCTTTTTGTTTCTTTACTTTTTTTCCCATTTTCTTGTCTTTTTTATTCTCTTTTATTTTACTTATCTCTTGGAAAGAACTCGGTCACGGCAATGGCATCCATGAGCGGCAGCAGGTGGGCGCAGCAGCGTGGCATCGGGGGTGGCGGCATCGGAGGCGAGTTTGGGCCCAGTGTGAGACCCGGCAGCATCAGCGGTGGCTACCGCGGTGAGGTGAGCCTGAAACGGCCTTATGGCGGAGTCAAGTTCTGGTGGGTGCCGTACCTGGTGGCATCAGTGGCACCTGCATTAGCGAGGCCCATTGGGGACTCACTTCGGCAGAGATGTCGGTGGAAGTGAGTTGGCGCCAAAAAGTGGCGGTGGCACAGCGTTCCAGCGCGGCGAAGGTGGCTCGTGCCTGGCCACCAGGCCCATGGCGTGACACTCAACAAGAAGGTTTGTAAACTTCAACACTTTTTCTTTATTTTCTTCATTTTGCTGCTTTTGTATTCTATGTCTTGGTTTATTTTTCTGGTGTTTTAAGATGATGCTTAGAGTGGTGAACCTATACAACAATTTTCACTGTATTTTCTAACAAAATACACATGACAATAAAGAAATCAACTAATGTTTGCATCGACCAATAAATGACCACCCAGCCTAATCCCACTTTGCGGCATTTGACCCATAGCCATTTATAATACAGCATCGATCGTGCATTCCTGGGCATATGCTTTGAAATGAGTCAAAGGTTTTTACCTCCACTGTCCTTCCAGGCAGTGAATACCAGAACTTTTTTTAAGGGTGTAACTCGTTGAGTTGACGAGGACCGCTACTTGATATGGTTTGTTTGACACTTTCAGAAGCTTTCAATCAAATCTCACATAAGAGTTTAGTGTGTAAATGTAAAACACAAGGGACTGGTACATTGTACCAGCATGGACAGAGGGCTGGTTGGCACACAAGAAATGAAGGGAAGGGATAAATAAGTCTTCTTCTGAGTGGCAGGCAGTCACTAGTGAGATACTACAGGAATCAGTGCTTGGGCATCAGATATTCACAATACATATTAATGATTTGGTTGAGGTAGCTGAATGTGCAGTCTTCACAAAGCTGGATGGATAAACTTAAAGAAGGATGCAGAGATGCTTCAGAGTGATTTGGACAAGTTGAGTGAGTGTGCAAATGCATGTTGGATGCAGTATAATAGAACATAGCACCGTACAGGCCCTTCGGCCCATGATGTTGTGCCAACCTATTATCCTACTAAGATCAATCTACCCTGCATACCCTACATTTTACTATCCTCCATGTACCTATCCAAGAGCTGCTTAAAAGTCTCTAAAGTATCTGACTCCACGAACACTGCCGGCAGCGCATTCCACACACCCACCACTCTCTGTGTAAAGAACCTACCTCTGACATCTCCCCTATACCTTCCTCCAATCACCTTAAAATTATGCCCCCTCTTAATAGTCATTTCTGCACTGGGAAAAAGTCTCTGACTATCTACTCTATCTATGCCTCTCATCATCTTGTAAATCTTGATCAAGTCACCTCTCATCCTTCTTCGCTCCAATGAAAAAAGCCCTAGCTCCCTCAAGCTTTCCTTATAAAAGACCTGCCCTCCAGTCCAGGCAGCATCCTGGTAAATCTCCTCTGCACCCTCTCTAAAGCTTCCACATCTTTCCTGTAATGAGGTGACCAGAACTGAACACAATATTCCAAGTGCGGTCTAACCAGAGTTATATAGAGCTGCAGCATAACCTCACGGCTCTTAAACTCAATTCCCCTGCCAATGAAAGCCAACACACCATATACTTTCTTTACAACCCTATCAACTTGGGTGGCAACTTTGAGGGATCTATGAACGTGGACCCCAAGATCCCTCTGTTCCTCCACACTGCCGAGATTCCTGCCATTAACCCTGTATTCTGCATTCAAATTCGACCTTCCAAAATGAATCACTTCACACTTTTCTGGGTTGAATTCTATCTGCCACTTCTTTGCCCAGCTCTGCATCCTGTCAATGTCCCATTGCAACCTACGACAGCCCTCCACGCTGTCCACAACTCCACCAACCTTCGTGTCATCAGCAAACTCACTAACCCACCCTTCCCCCTTCCTCATCTAAGTCATTTATAAAGATCACAAAGAGCAGGGGTCCCAGAACAGATCCCTGCGGAACACCACTGGTCACTGAGCTCCAGGCTGAATGCTGTGGATAAATATGAGGTTATCCACTTTGGTGGTGAAAACAGGAAACAGGAAACAGGAAGTCAATTATCTGAATGGCAAATTGGAGGTGTAGTGCACAATGAGTACAATGGGATCTTGATCAGATGGGCCAATGGGCCGACGAGTGGCAGATGGAGTTTAATTTAGGTAAGTGTGACGTGCTGCATTTTGGGAATGCAAATCAAGGCAGGACTTATACACTTAATGGTGAGGCCCTGAGGAGTGTTGCTGAACAAAGAGACCTTGGAGTGCAGGTTCACAGTTCCTTGAAAGTGGAGTCCACAGGTAGATAGGATAGTGAAGAAGGTGTTTGGTACGCTTGCCTTTATTGGTCTGTGCATTGAGTATAGGAGTTAGGATGTCATGTTGTGGCTGTACAGGATATTGGTTAGGCCACTTTTGGAATACTGTGTGCAATTCTGGTCTCCTTCCTGTAGGAAGGATGTTGTGAGCCAGGGCTGGAGGGTTTGAGCTATAGCGGGAGGCTGAATAGGTTGGGGCTATTTTCCCTCGGGCATTGAAGGATGACGGGTGAACTTATAGTTTCATAAAATCATGAGGGGCATAGATATGATAAATTGACAAGGTCTTTTCCCCAGGGTGGGGAGTCCAAGACTAGAGGACATAGGTTTAAGGTGAGAGGGGCAAGATATAAAAGGGACCTAAAGGGCAACATTTTCACACAGAGGGAGGTGCATGGAATAAGCTACCAGAAGTGGTGGAGGCTGGTACAATTGCAACATTTAAAAGACAAGTGGATGGATATATGAATAGGAAGAGTTTAGAGGGATATGGGGCAAATACTGGAAAATGGGACTAGATTTATATAGGATATCTGGTTGGCAAAGACGAGTTGAACCAAAGGGTCTGTTTCCTTGCTGCCTATCTGTATGACTCTATGACTCAATAGATTGGTAAAGTGTGAGCGGCAACGAGACCCAGGAGTCCTTCATAGTTTAGGAATGGGGGAGGTGCAACGAGACCTGGGTGTTGTAGAACATAGAACATAGAACATAGAACATAGATCAGTACAGGCCTTTCAGCCCATGATGTTGTGCCGACCTATTATCCTACTAAGATCAATCTACCCTGCATACCCTACATTTTACTATTCTCCATGTGCCTATCCAAGAGTCGCTTAAAAGTCTCTAAAGTGTCCTTGTATAGTTGTTAAAATAAGCATGCAGGTGCAGCAGGTGGTGAAAAGGCAAATGGTATGTTGGCCTTCATATTGAGAGGACTCGAGTACAGGGACAAGGATGTCTTGCTACAATTGTACAGGGTTTGGCAAAATCACACCTGCAGCATTATGTGCTGTTTTGGTCTCCTTATCTGATGAAGGATTTTTTGGCAATGGAGGGAGTGCAACAAAGGTTTACCAGGCCAATTCCTGGGATGCCAGGATTGATGTATGAAGAGGGATTGAAATGGTTTGTTTTATTCACACTTTGGGCATTGCTGGCTGGCCAGCATTTATTACCCATCCCTAGTATTCCCTGGAGTTTAGAAGAATGAGGTGGGATCTCAATTTTTTATTCATTTGTAGGAAACCGATAAAATTCTAACAGGATTGGACAGGATAGATGCAGGAAGGAGGCCCCTGGTGACTGTGAAGTCCAGAATCAGAGGTCACAGTCTAAAGAAACAAAATAAACTATTTAGGACTGAGATGACGATAAATTTCTGCACCAAAAACTAGTGAACTGTAGAATTCTCTGCCACAGAAAGTAGTTGAGATCAAAACATTGAACTTCAAAAAGGAGTTAGATGTAGTTCCCAGGGCTAATGGGATCAAAAGGCATGGAGAAAACGGAGAATAGGGTACTGAGTTGGATGATCAGCCATATCATGTTTAATGGTAGAGCAGGCTCAAAAGATTGAACGGCCTACTGCTGCTCCCGTTTGTCTTTGTTTCTACTGCAACTGGAATATCAACAACGTGAGATGGATGTTGGTGACAGCTATGAGAATCTTGCCATTCTGCTTGTAAAAAGCATAAAGTATGGTGCGAGTTGCTCCTGACATTGAGATTCTGCCACACATCTCATCAATGCCCAGCCTGCTCAGAACCCTGCAAGACTACTGCCTACGTTTCCTTGTGTGGTTATGTTATAAAACATACTAAGTTTTTGAAGCACCTTGGGACATGTGATTAAGTTAAAGATGTAATATTAAAAAAAACTGCATAAGCCTTGGGTTTGCAAACCCAAAAGTCAAACCTGATCTTGCAGCTGGCCGATTTGCCTTCTGCCACATTTGGGGGGCACTTTTGGGATGCTTATTTTGTAGACACCATATTCATTGAGTATAGTCAGGGAACAATTACCCAACCTGAACCTCAATGAGAAACAAAGTGTGAACCGGATATGCTTCAGTAAACACATCCTTATTATGCATATTGGTCACTCGCAACATCAATGCAGGATGGGAGCAGCATCACCAGCCATTGAGAAGGGAACGTAGCACTGAACATTACTGTGTTGGGCTCCTTCTAGGCTGAACTGAAATATTTGCAACATGCCAAGTTTGCAGTCTACTTGGGTACATGCTTGCACCATCAGCACTTGGCTGTCTTGGTTTAATAGCACGTGGTGTATGCTGGATTGGAGATGTGGGCATGAGGTTTGAAACACAGGTAAGTATGTTAAAGTATGCTGCTGCAATGAATGTTCAGTAAGAGTTCTGACTGATAGATACTCATGATAGGTAAGTCATGGGGGTGTGGTGTATTGAGCAATGTCTAAGACTGATTTTGACCTCACCTGTGAAGTCAGTGAATTTTAGATTTCCGTATCAGTTTTAAGAAATATTTTATGACTTTGTCTTAACTGTCATTTTCAACAATTTATTTTGAATTTCTGCTGGGGAGACAATTAATGGTTTGGGCAGCTGCTTCTGAAAAACTGGCTTGGAAGCCCTAATGATTTCTGAGATGCTGAAAAGTCAGGATTCATACAATCATGAATCCAATGTCGATTGTTAAATAAAAAATCTGGTTCACTAATGTCACTTAGGGAAGGAAATCTGTCATCCTTACCTGGTCTGGCCTATATCTGACTCCAGACCTACAGCAATGTGGATGACTCTTGACTGCCCTCTTGGCAATTAGGGATGGGCAATAAATACGTAGCCAGAGATGCACACATTCCGTGAGTGAATAAAACATATTGTAGCTGTCTTAATAATACTACATGGAACTCAAGGTTACCTTGTCAACTTGAAAGAAATAGGCAGAAGATTTATTCCCTGTAAGAACTCATGTATTTGAGTTAGATTCAGGTTTGCTAACTGCCTTGATTGATTAACAATGTCTACAGGAGTGACCATAAGGCATAGGAGCAGAATTGGGCCATTCAGCCCATTGAGTCTTCTCTGCCATTCAATCATGGCTGATATGTTCCTAAACCCCATTCTCCTGCCTTTTCCCTGTAACTTTTGATCCCGTTAATAATCAAGAACCTATTTATCTCTCTCTTAAATACACTCAGTGACTTGGCCTTCACTGCCCTCTGTGGCAATGCATTCCCCAGACTCACCACTCTCTTGCTAAAGAAATTCCTCCTTATCTCAGTTCTAAAGGGTTGTCCCTCCACTTTGAGGTCATGGCCTCAGGTCCTAGTCTCTCCAACTAGAGGAATCATTTTCACCATGTCTACTCTATCTAGGCATGTCGGTATCCTGTAAGTTTCAAAGAAAACCCCCCGTCATCCTTCTAAAATCCATCGAGTACACACCCAGAGTCCTCAACCAATACTCAGATGACAAGCCCTTCATTCCTGAGATCATTCTTGTAAAATTCCTCTGGCCCACCTCTAACACCAGTGCATCATTCCTCAGATACGGGGCTCAAAACTTTATTTTTTATTCACTTATGGGATGTGTACATCACTGGCTGGCTAGCATTTTAATTGTCCGTCCCTGGTTGCCCTTGAGAAGGTGGTGGGGAGCTGCCTTCTTGAACCGCTGCAGAGCACATGCTGTAGGTACAGCCACAAAGTCCTTAAGAAAGGAATTCTAGGATTTTGACCCAGCGACAGTGAAGGAATGGCGATATATTTCCAAGTCAGGATGGTGAGTGGCTTGCAGGGCAACTTGCAGGGGTTGGTGTTCCTACGTATCTGCTGTCCTTGACCTTCTAGATGGAAGTGGTTATATGTTTGGAAGGTTCTGTCTAATTTCTGCAGTGCATCTTTTAAATAGTACACACTGATTCTACTGAGGGAGTGGATGTGGTGCCAATCAAGTGGGCTGCTTTGTCCTGGATAGTGTCAAACTTCTTGAGTATTGTTGGAGTGTAACCATCTTGGCAAATGAGGAATATTCCATCACACTCCTGACTTGTGCCTCGTAGATAGTGAACAGGATTTAGGGAGTCAGGAGATGAGTTACTCATTGCTATATTCCTAGCCTCTGACCTGCTCTTGTAGCCACTGTATTTATGTGATGAGTGGAGTTGTGTTTCTGGTCAATAGTAACCCCAGGGGTATCAATATTGGGGGATTCGTTGATGGTAACATCATGGAATGCCATGGGGCGGTCATTAGATTATCTCTTATTTGTAATGATCATGGCCTGGCATTTGTGTGGTGCGAATGTTACCTGCCACTTGTCAGCCCAAGTCTGGATATTGTCCAGATCTTGTTGTATTTGGACGTGGAATGCTTCAGTATCTGAGGACTCATGAATGGTGTTGAACATCCCCATTTCTGACCTTATGATGGAGGGAAGGTTGTTGATGAAGCAACTGAAGATGGTTGGGCCAAGAGACTAACTCTGAGGAACTCCTGCAGAGATGCCCTGGAGCTGAGATGACTGTCCCCCAGCAACCACAATCATCTCAACAACAAAAACAAAGTTGCTGGATTTGTTTTTTTCCTGATTTACAGCATCCACAGTTCTTTCAGTTTTTAATCACAATCATCTTCTTATCTGCCAGGTATGACTCCAACCAGTGGAGAGTTTGCTCCCCATTGATTCCAGTATTGCTAGGGCTCCTTGACGCTACGTTCAGTTGAATGCGGCCTTGACATCAAAGGGTGTCACCTCAGGAATTCAGCTCTTTTTGTCCATGTTTGAACCAAGGCTGTAATGAGGTCAGGAGCTGAGTGGTCCTGGCGGGGAATCACTGAGCAGGTTATTGTTGAGCAGGTGCTGCTTGATAACACTTTTGATGACACCTTCCATCACTTTACTGATGATCAAGAGTCGACTGATGGGGCTGTAATTGGCTGGGTTGGATTGTCCTGCTTTTTATACACAGGATATAGCTGGGCAACTTTCCATATTGTTGGGTAGTTGCTAGTATTGTAACTGTACTGAAACAGTTTAGCTAGGGGAACAACAAGTTCTGTAGCACAAGTCTTCAGTACTTTTGCTGGAATGTTGTCAAAGATCATAGCTTTTGTATTATCCATTGCCTCCAACCATTTATTGATATCCCATGGAGTGAATTGAATTGGTTGAAGACTGATATATGTAATGTTGAGGACCACTGGAAGAGGCTGAGATGGATCATTTGGCTGAAGATTGCTGCAAAAGCTTCAGCCTTATCTTTAGCAACTGTTCACAACATTCCAAATGTGATCTGACCAGAGCTTATACAGCCTCAGTATGTTTTTGCTTTGTATTCTAGACCTCTTGAAATGAAATTTAACATTGCATTTGCCTTCCTAACTGCCAAGTGAACCTGCATCTTAACCATAACAGAATCCTGAACTAGAACTCCCAAGTCCCTTTGTGCTTAAGATTTCTGAAACCTTTCCCCATTTGGAAAATAGTCTATGCCTCGATTCTTTCTACCAAAGTGCATCACCTCACATTTGCCCACAATGTATTCTATATGTCACTTTTTTTCCCATGCTCCTAGCCTGCCCAAGTCCTTTTGCAGCCGTCCCACTTCCACAACACTACCTGCCCCTCCACCAATCTTTGTGTCATCTGCAAACTGTAATAATGCCCTCAGTTCCTTCATCCAGATCATTAATGTATAACATGAATAGTTGTGGTCCCAACATGGATCCCTATGCAACCCCCCTAGTTACCACCTGCCATCCTGAGAAAAGGCCTGTTTATCCCTATTCTCTGCTTTCTGCCAGTTAGCCAATCCTCTATCCATGCCAGTACCTTACTCCTAACACCATGGGCTCTGATCTTATTTAGCAGCCTCCTGTGCAGCACCTTGTCAGAGGCCTTCTGGAAATCCAAACAGATCATATCCACTGGCTCTCCTTTATCTAACATGTTACCTCCCCAGAGAATTCTAACAGATTTGTCAGGAATGACATCACTTTGACAAAGCCATGCTGACTCAGCCCTATTTTACCATGTACTTCCAAGAACTCCACAATTTCATCCTTCATCCTTGTCTGGAAACTTTAATAACCTCTGCTGAGCCCTCTCCCCCTCACCTTTCACATTTTTGTAACTTTCTATGCAACTGAATCTAGAGAATAAAGGCCTTTAATCCCTCCTTTCCCCCAAAAACTTGCAAAATGCCATCCCAAAGCAGGTTCAATATGTGCTGTTGCCTGTCATTTTCACCAATTTACAAAATGGCATCTCTTTATCTAGCACTGCCAGAATATATGGAATAGTAATGCATCTCTGCACTGCCTGGTAAGAATAACGTTGTTCACTTTTAATTTCTAAAATATTTGGCCTTGGTAATATTGTAAAGAAGAACTGAATCTTTAAAATAATGTTTTCATAGCTTGCAGGTGAGGCCAGCATTTATTGCCAACTGCTAAATGTCCTTTGAGAAGTTATCTGCTTCTACTTTGGCTGTGTCAGCATCATAGACTACATCACATTTCAACATTTTTAAACGTTAGGCTGAATTTCACCAAAAATCTGCTAAGTGTCAAGTTTGGTGATTTTTTCATGAAGGCTTTCTCCAAGCATGCTGACGAGATTTCACATGTTAGCTTCCAAAAATCACCTCGTTACCTGTGCACCTTGTCCCTGTGGCACCCAGTTTGTTGTATTGTACTTGCTACAGGTAGCAGTCCTTAGCGTTGCCAGGCCCTCCCAGGATTCCTGGCAGAGCACTATTGTTTAGCCCAGCCAGGTGCTTCTAGCCCAGTTCTCGCAACCTGGAGCTGTCAATTACTCAAGACATGATTAAGTTGGAACACCATTCTGCCACCTAGAGGACAGAGGGTGGGTGGTATGGTGTCCATGGAATTGCTGAGACATTGCCCTGAGACAATGCTGTCCAAGAAGGGGAGTCAGAGGAGCAATCCTTGAGCTGAGAGTTGTCAGTTTACTGCTCTCACTTTCACATTGTGAATTGTCACTGTTTTCTATCCAGTGGTTGGGAGAACGGGAAACTGTGTATCAATGAGGTAAGATTAATTAATAATAATGTGTTAGTACATGCTAATGCATGCAAATAGGCCTCTCACATCTCACTAGCAAGAATCTCGCTTGACATTCAACACTTTGTTATAAAATGGGTTTTTGCTCTTGACACCAAGGAATCTCCTTACTACTGACCTTTTCAGGATTTTCCCAACTTTCCCACCAATGCTGAAATTGTTCAAGGGCTGTAAAAGCTCATGCTGTGGTTAACAATGTAATGATGAGCAGAAACTCTGGCTTATGATATTATGTAGAGTGAGATGTAGATATTTGCCAGGTCGCTGGGGGTAAGACACCTGTAGGTACACCTACAATGCTGTTAGGAAGAGAATTTCAGGAATTTGATCCAACAATAGTGAAAGAACAACAATAGAGTTCCAAGAAGTTTTAGCAAATTGTTGCAGAGCAATTTCCATTATGGTACACATTGCTGCCACAGTATGATAACAGTAGAAGAATTAAATGTTTAAGGTAGTAGATGGGCTCCCATTTGAATGAACTGCAGTCTCCCGGATGGTGTTGAGTTTCTTGAACGTTGTTGAAGCTGTACTAATCCATATAATGTACAGGGAGTCAAATTTTCTGAAGAGTAGCATTTGTAACCCTTGGGACCTCAATAGGAGGTCAAGATAGATTATCTATTCAATGATCTGGCTGAAGCTGGTTGTAAATGTTTGACTAAATCCAGCATTGTTCCGATTCAGTGTGAAAATTGCAACTGCTTCGATCAGAAAATCCCTGGGTTTATAGCAATGCATCAAGTGATGAGAGCCCCAGTACAGAGGAGAATTTGAGCAGGATCTGGAACTATTAATTCACTATCAAGTAGATTCATAGGACTCAATTCACACAAGCATTTGAGAAGATTTTACTAAATCAGATCTCATAACACTGGTACTAAGTGGAGGGCTTCCTCCCAGACGAAATTTATTCAGATCTTAACTTCTTTGTATCAAATGATATGGATGAGAAGATCAAATACATATGCATGAGCATAAGTGGGACACCTGGAGTCTCCAGAGCATGGTTCTCGAATTTTATATTTGGTTCAGACCTCTTGTAAGGTGTGTTGCTCGGCATACTCCACAAGTAGTCAATCTACTACATTTTCTGTCCACCTCCTTTAGTCGATATTGCCAAAGGCATGATTCCCTGCTGATGACATTGAAAATAAGTCTTTTAAAACAAGCAACATAGGAACATAGGAATTTGGAAAGGCAGCAGGCAATTCAGCTCTTTGAGCCCACTCCACCATTTAACATGATCATGGCTGATCTTATCCTGCTCTCAATTTCACTCTCCTGCCCTCAAAGCCCGAAATTCACTTTTCATCAGAAACATATCTATGTCTTTCTTGAATCTATTGATTGATTCTGCACTCTGGGGCTGGGATCATTTGAATTAGCTTTGCTCGACATGTGCTCTGTTGGGACCTTCACTAACCGAAACTGATGTAAACCATAGAATCATACAGTACAGAAGAGGTCCTTTGACCCATTGAATCTGTAGAGTCAGAAAGTCAGATGGTCATACAGCACGGAAACAGACCCTTCACTCCAACCAGTCCATGCTGAATATAATCCCAAACTAAACTAGTTCCACCTGCCTGCTCCTGGCCCATATCCCTCCAAACCTTTCCTATTCATGTACTTATCTAAATGATTTTTAAACATTGTAATTGTACCCACATCAACCACTTCCTCAAGGAGTTCATTCCACTCGTGAACCATGCTCTGTCTAAAAGATTTGCCCTGCATGTCTTTTTTAAATCTTTCCCCTCTTATCTTAAAATGTGTCCCCTAGTCCCGAAATCCCCCATTCTAGGGAAAAGACAACTATCATTAACTCGATCTATACCTCTCATTATTTTATTAACTTCTTTAAGGTTTTAGCAAAGATTTGTAGCTCAGGTTGTGGATGAGGTTATTGACTCGCTTGCCGAGCTGTCTTATAAACTTCTATCAGGTTGCCTCTCAACCTCCTGTGCTCCAGTGAAAAATGTCCCAGCCTATCCAGCCTTTCTTTACAACTCAAATCTTCCATACCCAGCAACATCCTGGTAAATCTCTTCTGAACCCTCTCCAGCTTGATAATATCCTTCCTATAAGTGGACGACCAGAAATGGACACAGTATTCCAGGAGAGGCCTCACCAACGTCCTGTACAGCCTCAACATGACTTCCCAACTCCTACAGTCAAAGGACTGAGCAATGAAGACAAGCGTGCCAAATGCCTTTTTATCCATTTGTCTATATGTGATGCAAACTTCAAAGAATTATGTACCTGCACCTGTAGGTCCCTCTATTCTACAACCTACCCAAGGCCTTACCATTATTTATATAAGCCTTCCTGTTGTTTGTTGTGTCAAAATGTAATACCCTGCATTTATTCAGATTGAACTCCATCTGCCATTTTGATCAAGATCCTTCTGTAATCTTAAAAAAAACTTTCTTCACTGTCTCCTATGCCACCAGTTCTGGTGTTATCTGCAAAATTACTAACCATGCCTTTGATATTCTCACCCAAATCATTTATATAAATGACAAACAAGAGAGGACCCAGAACCGATCCCTGTGGAACACTGCTGGTCACAGGTCTCCAGTCCAAAAAGCAGCCCTCCACCATTACTCTGCATCTCCAGCTGTTACACTAAATCTACTTTGATCCCACTTGCCAGCATTATCTATAGCCTTGAGTGTACTTAGTATTCCCATAGCTGGTGACCAATGCAAAGGCCACCACACTTTGCTCTCAAGAACTTTTGTTAACTTTTGTTGACCTACAGGATTGGCTGCAACCTTATTTCCCACCCTATTAATTTGACCAAGTTACAAAACTGAGCCCCCTCCCACTCCCACATATGTTGGCTTTCCTACATCTGCCACAGTGTATGATAATGATTTTAACATATTGAAATGAAAAATTATTAAGCGCAGTCTCCTAATTAACCGATAGTAGATTTTGATTTTTAAAAATTCATAGTCAAACTATAAATGTCTGTTAAAATTATTTAAATTAAAATTACATTTATGATGCGTTTCTGTGTCAAGTTCTGATTCACAACTGTTTACAGCCTTACATATTCTTATATTAAAAAAAGGACGTATATAAACATTTTTCTAAGCAGAAGTCTTAAATTGTTCAAGGTATTTGGGTCAGTTTGAAGAGTACAATGTTAAATATCACAAGGGAGTAGTTCAATTTGGTGGCATGGTGGCTCAGTGGTTAGAACTGCTGCCTCTCAGCACCAGGGACCTGGGTTTGATTCCACTCTTGGGCGACTGTCTGTGTGGAGTTTGCACATTCTCCCCATGTCTGCGTGGGTTTCCTCCAGGTGCTCCGGTTTCCTCCCACAGTCCAAAGATGTGCAGGTTAGTTGGATTGGCTATACTAAGTTGCCTGTAGTGTTCAGCGATGTGTAGATTAGATGGGTTATAGGAGGATGGGTCTGGGTGGGATGCTCCAAGGGTCAGTGTGGGCTTGTTTGGCTGAAGGGCCTGTTTCCACACTGTAGGAATTCTATGATTCTCAGTTAAAAACAGCAGAGCTGTTCACAGGTTGTTGGTGAAGACTTGGCAGTACTAAAGTAATTTCACTTTTCTGAAACTTCTCCAGCAACTGAATTACCGTAGCACAAAGCAGTATTGAGATTATTCTAAACGACAGTTTTATTTTTGTTTTCCTTTGGAATTTCTCCAAGGGCCTGTGAAAAATTCACGGAGGTTGGTGGTGAAAATTCTTCACTTCCAACAAAAAAAAATGTAGTTGCAGTCTAACAGGTAATTTGGCTATAGCATAGGGGAAAAGAGAACTCAAGATTTACATAACTAAAGATATAGAGTTAATTATCACCAACTTTCTAAACCCTTACTTTTTAAAAATTCTCAATTTGTAGAGCTGTAAATTGCATTTGGATAAGTACAAGAAATGTTTGGAGGGATATGGGCTAAACTCAGGCAGGTGGGACTAATTTAGTTTGGGATTATGGTCAGCAGAGATGGGTTAGAAAGAAGGGTCCGTTTTTGTGCTATATGACTGCATGACTATTACAGCTTGGTTGATTTGATAGGATTTAAAACTGTAGAATTGTCACAGCCGTTGGAACTTTCCCTGGGCACTGGATGTTGGATCAAGTTGTCATTCTACATGAAAGAAAGAGAATTACTAATGTTAATTAACTCCAGCATGATCCACCTGTAAATATAATTCATTATATTTCAATGACTTATCTTACTGTTTCTGTGATTGATGGGGTAGGTTTGGTTTTGAAGATGTATTTGTAAATAGTGTGGACTATGGGAGAAATTAGACAAGGATCCAGATTCTCACTTCCACCTGTATCAGACATCAAAGTAAAACACACAGTATCATAAGGGATTCATTATAATATTGCCATTGAATACAAGATTGAGATCTATAGCTCCTGCATAACACACCAGTTAGATCCATAAGCAAATAAATTCTGGATGGCACAATCTATGTTCAATTCTAGGAAGTACACTTCAGGAAGATCATGAAGACTTAAGAGATGGTGCTGAGAGGAATTATTAGAATGACAGTAGGAACTAGGAACTCAATTGTATACACATGGGCAGTATTGTGGCTCAATGGTTAGCACTGTTGTTGCATAGCACCAAGGACCTAGGTTCGATTCCACTGCGGGCAACTGTCTGTGTGGAGCTTGCACGTTTTCCCTGTGTCTGCGTGGGTTTCCTCTGGGTGCGCTGGTTTCCTCCCACAGTCCAAAGATGTGCAGGTTAGGTGGGTTGGCCATAGTAAATTGTCCAGGGCTGTGCAGGCTAGGTGGGTTAGCCATGGTGACAGGGATAGGGTATGGGGGTTGGGTCTGGGTGGGATGCTCTTTGGAGGGTTGGTGTGGACTTGCTGGACCAAATGGCCTGCTTTCACACTGTAAAGATTCTATACAGATTGAAGAAGTTATGGCTGTTCTTCTTAGAGCATAGGATTTTGGAGATTAAATGGTGGTGTATTGTTAACATTTGGAATGCAACAGTGGTGAATACAGATTCAATTGCGACATTTATTGGGGAATTGCAAAAATTTTGAATTGGAAAACAATCAACCCTGCCATTTTGGCAGCTGTACCAAAAATTCAGCACACATTTGAGGTTGGATGGCTCCTTCTATGTTGTATCCATTCTATATATCTTCAGATATTCTAAAGCAATTCATGACAATATGACTTAATATATCATTGAGTTCTAGATGTCACTAGCATGGCCAGCCCATCTTTAGTTGCCCTCCAGAAGGTGGTGATGAGACACTTTCCTGAACCTCCTCTGCTCTCTGTGTGGAGAAGGTATCCCCCAAAACTGTTAGGTAGATAATTATACATTTTTAGCCCTTGTCAATGAAGGAATTGCAAAATATTTTCAACCCTCAATGTAAGTGATTGACAGGTAAATTTGAAGGTGATATTATTTCCATGCACATGTCACCCTATCCTTTCAGATAGCAAAGGGTGAAAAGTTGTGAGGTGCTGCTGAGAAAAGGCTAGGTGAGTTGCTGCAATGTATCTTGTTGCTAAAGAACATAGGAATATAGGTATAGGAAGTGGTAATACAGCTTTTTAAGCCTGTTCTGCCAATCATTGACATCATGGTTAATCTTCGCCTCAACTCCATATACCTCACTTTGCTTTATATACCTCAAAAACATTGACTAACAAAAACCCAATTTCTGATTTTAAATTAACAATTGATTTAGCACCAACTTCCATTTGCAGTGATGTGAAGGTGCCGGTGTTGGACTGGGGTGGACAATGTCAGAAGTCACACATTTACCAGGTTATATCCAACAGGTTTATTTGAAATCACAAGCTTTTGGAACGCTGCTCCTTCATCAGGTGAAGTGAAGTGAAGCACAGAGGCAAAGAATTTATAGGCAGAGAGATCATTGCAGATAATTAAGATAATTCCAGATAATTAAGGGTGTCAAAAGATAGTACAAATGCTGTGAGTGGAAGGTCGATAGGCTGAATAACAAGTCTTTGCAGGTGAGCAAAAGTGTCAGATGGTGTGAGTAATGTGTCAACAGCTGAATAGCAAGTGAAGGGATGACCCATGATCCGATTAATTGAGGCAAAGAGATAATTGCAAAAAATTAAAAATAAGGTAGTGCTGGAGACAAGCCAAATGGCTGGAATAACACAATAGGAATTAGATGAGGGTCTAATCAAAGTAATAAGCAATCCAAAACTGTACAAACTAATAAAGGTAGAAACCAGTTATCCAGGTGAAGGTGTTAAAACATAATAGTACGGAAGATTTTACAAACACCGAACAGTATGCTGCTTGGCAATAGTTGTGCAGTGGGAGACAATGGATGAAAAGACACCATGAAACTATCGCTAGGCAGGAATGTTCCCTCTGATCTTCAGGTAAGCATCCTCCTAGGTGGCCTCCGAGATACACAACAACGCAGTGTCGCTGAGCAGAAACTAATATCCAAGTTCCGCACCCATGAAGACGGCCTCAACCATGATGTTATGTTCATGTCACCCTATGTGTAACCCCACCACACTGTTCTGTATCTGTAACATCTTCCTTACTGTTCAGTTTTGACACTATCACCTCAATAACTTGTTACGGTCTCTCTACCTTTATTAGTTTGTACAGTTTTGGATTACTTATAACTTTGTATAGACCCCTATCATGCAACTCTTATACTTATCGTGTTATTCCAGCCATTTGGTTTGTCTCTAGCACCATCTTATTTTTTATTTTGTGTAATTATCCCTCTGCCCCAATTAATCAGATCATAGGTCATCCCTTCACTTGCTATTCAGCTGTTAACACTTTACACACACTGTCTGACACTTTTGATCACCGGCAAAGACTTGTTACTCAGCCTGTTGACACTCCACTCACACCATTTGTACTATCTTTTGACACTCTTAATTATCTGGAATTATCTTGCAATGATCTCTTCGCCTATAAATTCTGTGCCTGTGTGCTTCCCTCCACTTCACCTGATGAAGGAGCAGCGTTTTGAAAGCTTGCGATTTCAAATAAACCTGTGGGACTATAACCTGGTATTGTGTGACTTCCATTTGCAAGTAAGAGTTCCAATTTTTATCATCCTTTGTATGTAAAAGTACTTCCTAATTTCACTTCTACAAAGTCTGACTCTAATGTTTAGACCATGCCCCGAATCTTAGACTCAACAGTCAGTGGAAATAGTTTGCTGTCAATTATCTATTACCTTAATGGCCTGAAAATGTCATTGTTTTAACAGTGTGAATTCAAGAAACACAACTCTAGTCAGTGTAACTTTTCCTTGTAAATTAATCCTTAAGAGTCCAGATAATATATTAGTAAACCTATGCTGAACTTCCTCTAAAGCCAATATATCCTTCCTAAGGAATAGTGGCCAGAACTGTCCACAGTGTTCTAGATGTGGCCTTATCAGAAAATTGTATAACTGTAACAGCCATGACTGTTATAAATGGCAGAGCAGGTTCAAGGGGCTGGCTGAACTGCCTACTCCTGTTTCCAGTTCTTATGACTTCCATCCCCTTGTATTACCTGTAGAATTACACAGGATATGCAGCAGAGAAATTTTTGCCCAACCAGTCCGTGCCAGAGTTTATGTTCCATTTGAGCCTCCTCCCATTTTTCCTCATCTAAATCTACAAATATCAGGTTTGTCACCTTGAATGGCAAGCACTGCATGTGTGTAGTTACAAAAACAAAGTTGCTGGAAAAGCTCAGCAGGTCTGGCAGCATCTGTGGAGGAGAAAACAGAGTTAACGTTTCGGGTCCGGTGACCCTTCCTCAG
>NC_063354.1:3926998-3961861 GCF_021869965.1 Rhincodon typus | reverse complement strand
ATACAAATCTTTTTACCCCACTTCCCAAACATTGAGTTGCAGTGCAGTTGCAACAATTCAGGATAAATTCTCCTGTAGTCTAAATAGTGTATGTACTCAAGATCCATTGGGTAGCTTATGGTACTTGCAATTTTGTTGCCTGCAAAATTCAATCAGGTTGGAAAGCAGACACTGTTAATTGATGCACAATTAACCTATGTGCTTTGCTTCCAATGCAAGCAAATCTCATGCTGCCGGGTTGGTTCAATTGAATGATTTTTGCAGGGCCAATGCTAACCACGCTGTTGAGTGAATGTACCCCGAACCAATCGATGCAAAATCAAGAAAGGTTTGTCACACTTTAAGTCAATTTGTCTCTTAAAAGGATGGCATTCTGGCTGGAACACGGACTGGAAATGGTTGTGGAAGAGAGCGAGAACTAAAAAAACTATTGTATGGTACAAAACTGAATCAATGAGCTGCACGACATTCCAACATTGTACTGGAGACTGGATTGAGAGGAGAGATGTTGTCTGCTGGTAGAGGGCTAAAATGCTAGCAGAACTCTGAGGCGGCAGTGGGAGGAGATAGCTGTGGTTGTCAATACTGAGTGCAGCCCCAGGAACTGGGGTGTAGTTTCACAAGAACATCAATGAGTGGTCAAGCTCAAGAAATACAGTTTCATATGCCATGTCCACCATTGCTCCAGTAGCCTGTCTCAGTACTCAAAGCATCACACTCCCATTCACCTACCAACAATTTCTATCAACCATGATTTATACCTAAATCCATATACCTTGCCTCACTCATGAGTTTTGCCTCACTGCTTGCATCACACCCACATCTTAGTTTGCATTTACTGCAAGTTATGCAATTTGACAGCTGTATCACCCAGTTGCTTTGCGTGACACTCACTGATGCACTTTTCTCTCTCTAGCAGGACAAAGTGGTGCATAACTGGAAGGTTCATGGAGAAAACGGTGCCCGCCACTATTGAAATGACAAGGATTGAGATCATGGCCAGCAACAGTGCTGAAACTCCTGGAGAAGCCAATGCGCATGTTTATTGTCATCTTTCTGACAAACCACTATACCATCATTCCACAATCTCTTATCAGTTATAATTCTCTTCTGATATAAACATGCACTTCTTGCTTTACCATTCCCCACTCCTCTCCAACACCCACACAGCGGAACTCTCAGGAGTAGATGGCTGTGGTGTCAATGTCAGGTGGATCCCCAAGGAGTTGGATGCACTACCACAAGAATACTAATGACTTTACATGAGTGGTCAAGCTTAGGAAATGCACTTTCAGATGTCATGTCTATCATCAGTCCAGTATTGTCTCACCGTACGTACACATCACATTCAGTATTCAACAATTTCTATCAACCTGTCAGATTGTTGGAAGTAACCCAGTCAGACTGATTTTCTTGGACATTTTCCATTGCCTCGGAGTTCTCCTCTTGGACAATTTATCTGGCTGCCTTGTTCCTTTTTTCTTTCTGGTATAAAAGAACTACACTCCAGTCAGTTAGTGAAAGGAGAGCAGGATGATCATATTGAGGAAGAAACAGCGTCACACACTCTCACACTTTCAGACGCCAGCTCTGATCCTGAGACTACAAGTACTTTAGGAGATATCTTAGAACTTGCATGTGGTGCCTGAAAACGATGCTTGTGCAAATAATAGTTGGGCCAAAATCCTGGAATCCCCTCTCTAAGGGCATTGTGGACCCACCTGGAATGCATGTACTGCAGTGGTTCAAAAAGGCAGGTCATCACCACCTTATCAAGGGCAGTAAATACTGGACTAGGCAGTGAGGACCACATCCTACAAGTGAATAAAACAAAGGTACCCTGCACTGGGTAGACACCTACTTCTCTCTGGCAAAAGAGAATGAAATGTATTCTGGTGTCTTTACAGGCAAAGTCTGTGATCCCACTTAAGTATCTGGATAGCAAACTGGAACAAGATGCAAATATCATCTGGTCCAGCTCAGTGAACCTGGCATATATAAGCTCAGTATTAATACATTATCATTCTGAGGCTGCAGTTCACGCTGCAACTAGTGGGACCTTTTGGTGAGCATCTCCTTGGTGAAGTGGTGAAATCTAATGCACCATTATTTGCTGAGGTTAAAAGAGGAAATGTTATTCCTCGAAGACCCTTCTAAGCAAAAATGGCCTAGCACAGAGTATGTGACTCGCTCAGAGATAGTAAGAACTGGAGATGCTGGAGTCAGAGATTATACAGTGTGGAGCTGGAGGAACACAGCAGGCCAGGCAGCATCAGAGGAGCAGGAAAGTTGAGGTTTCACGTTGGGACTCTTCTTCAGAAATCTAAATGCCTCACATTTGTCCTCTTAAACAATTTACCCAGTTCCCTTTTTGTAAATGCAACAGGGCTTTCTGGGGGTATCTTGGGTGAATGTTCTTCCTTTGAAAAAACATTCTGGTTCATTCATGCAAACTGAACATTATCATTAACCCCATGTCTAAGTTTTTGGAACAAAGTCACTAGATAGGCCAGGATTGTGTTCCACCATACTTGCACCAGTGGAATTTATTTGCACAAATACAGTAACTAAGTATTAAAATTAGACTTTACTGTTGCTTTATAATCAGTTTATGACCTTACCTTACTATTGCTCTTTGGAAATATTGCTGCTAAAGTAAATACACCAAGTATGGGTCCTAGGATTATCCCTTCAAAAGTTAGCGTTGCCTAGGCAGAATAACAAATAAAAAGCACGCTTACTTTCAGAACTACTTGTGTTAAATTAAATCTTGTTAACATTTGTAGAGTTGTAAACAAATTAAATTTGTAGTCTGAAGTTGGACTGAGAGATTGAAGGTAAGGTGGGATCATGCAAATCCTACACATTAGTAAGGAAGGCGCACTGCTGTCACCCCTTCACCATGGGAATGGCCTCAATAACCACAGCAGAGGGTTCATGTTGAAAGCATGGGACCAATTGAGGGACAGGTGTCACTAGGTGGTTGTGGATGCTCACTCCAAGTGGCCCAAAGTGGTAGTCATGAAGTTGGTATCAGCAGAAGCAACGATAGACCGACTGGATGAAATATTTGCCATGGTGGGTTGACTTTAAACTAGTTTGGCAGGGGAGCAAACCTAAGGAGAGGATCTGAGTTAGCTAGAGTGGGTGAGGGCTTGAGGAAAAAGCAAATCAAGACACTAAATAAAAAACAAGAAACAGCTGAGCAGTGTAGCACTGAGGTAGTGACAGAAAATGTAAGAATGTTTGAAGACAAAGGTTCTTCTGATGTAGGTGTCAGGATTCGAAAGAAGGTATTAAAAACTAGGTAAAAAGAAACTTTACATGAATGCTCGCAGCATTCAAAACAATATAAATGAGTTGATGGCACAAATCATTGCAAATGGGTATAATTTAGAGGCCATTGCAGAGATATGGTTGCAGGGAGGTCACAACTGGGAGTTAAATATCCAGGGGTATTAGACTATTTGGAAGGACAGACAGGAAGGAAAGGGAGGTGGTGTAGTTCTGATATTTAAGGATGACATCTGGGTGGTAGTGAGAGATGATATAGGTTCTATGGAGAATAGGGTTGAATCAATGTGGGTGGAAATTAGAAATAGTAAGGGGAAATGTCACTGATAGGCATGGTCTATAGGCCACCAAATAACAACATCACGGTGGGGTGGGCAATAAACAAAGAAATAACTGATGCATATAGGATTGTACAGCAATTATTACAGGAGTTTTTAATCAACATATTGATTGGTTAAACCAAGTCAGTCAAAGCAGCCTTGAAGAGGAATTCATAGAATGTATCCACGATAGTTTCCTCAAATAGTATGTAATGAAACCTACGAGGGAGCAAGCTATCCTATGTCTGGTCCTGTGTAATGAGACAGGAATAATTAATGATCTCATAGTTAGGGATCCTTTCTGAAGGAGCTGTCACAGTATGGTTGAATTTAAAATACAGATGGAGGGTGAGAAGGTAAAATCCAATGCCAGTGCCTTGTGCATCAACAAAGGAGACTACAATGGGATGATGGAAGAGTTGGCTAAGGTAGACTGGGAATAAAGACTTTCTGGTGGGACAATTGAGGAACAGTGGAGGACTTTCAAAGCAATTTTTCACAGTCCCAAGCAAAGGTATATACCAGTGAGAAGGAAGGGCTGTAGGAAAAGGGAAAATCATCTATGGATATCTAAGGAAATAAAAGACAATATCAAATTGAAAGCTAATGCATACAAAGTGGCAAAGATTAGTGGAAAACTAGGGAATTGGGAAATTTTTAAAGGTCACAGAAAGCCACGAGAAAGCTATAAAGAAGGGTAAGATAGATTATGAGAGTAAACTAGCTCAGAATATAAAAACAGATTGCAAACATGTCTATAAATATATAACACAAAAAAGAGTGGCTAAAGTAAATGTTGGCCCATTAGAGAATGAGAAGGGGTATTGAATACAGGGAGCTTTGCTATAACATGATAGTTGCTTTCCTGTGCAATTTTGCGTTACAGAAAATTACGCTATAGAAATAACATGATGAATGGGAAAAACAGGGTTAGGGGCACAAATGACACATGACAATTAAAAATCCCAAAATTCTTCCTCACCCGTGTAGCTTCATTCTTATAGCTGCAGTTATAATGACAGTTTATCAGACAGTTAATGCTGAAAACAGGCAATACATTTATGAATCTGACCTTGTGTTAGCAATGAAATGACAGCTGGGCTTTAAATAGAGTTCTGCCACCTGAAAGTGCAAGCAAAATGGGAGGGGTGTCATGTTTGTAGTTGGGTATATGCTGCCCCTTTAAGAGAGTGGGTCAGGGGACCTGGTGGGGGCAGTTGGGGAGGAGAGGGGCAGACTGAAAACCAACTGTGGAGCTGAGAGACCTACAACAGTGTTCCGTCTACCTCATGTCTGATTTACGCTCATAATAAAAGTAATTTGAAGTTCATTTCTAAAAAGGTGCTCATAATACTCAACATTTCCTCTTTGAGTATTTCCAGCATTTTCCTTGCACATTTCACAATGTCAGTGCCCAAAGTACTTTGCCTTTTGAAATTTATTTACCTGAATTATATTTCTTCCCATGAGAGAACTGACTCCAGTCAGGCCTATTGTAATTAGTCCAAAAGTCATTGCTGCATCATAGAAGAACAGTTAAAAGATTAATCTAGGTCAAATAGTATATATTTTTAAAGTCATATCTCCAAAAGATCTTGCAATTTGTTTAATCTATGAAGATAGTCTCAAATCTCATGTAAGCTCTTAATCAGAAATCAGAAATTCCAATCAAGTCCGGGATTGAATTTGGGTAGAACTGAAAAATGTGTTTTATTCGGATTCTTCCCAGTGTGTTCTGTCTTTTTCTACTGAGGACCCCATGGGTTAATTTTCTGACCCTAGCAATGGGTCCTGTCAAGGGGGAAAAGTACTGAGCAGATTGTCCTTTTCCCCTGCTGTAAGTCTCACCAGAAGATGACATTTGAGAGCTGAAGCGATTCCTGCAGAGATAGAAACATAGAAACGTAGAGGATAAATGTCGGAGGCGGCCATTTGGACCTTCGAGCCTGCACCACCATTCTTCACGATCATAGCTGATCATCCAACTCGATAGCCTAATCTTGCTTTCTCCCCATAACCTTTGATCCCATTCTCCCCAAGTGCTATATCTAGTCGCCTCTTGAATACATTCAATGTTTTGGCATCAACTACTTCCTGTTAGAATTTTATAAGTCTCTATGAGATCCCCCCTCTTTCATCTGAACTCCAGGGAAAACAATCCCAACCTAGTCAATTTCTCCTCACATGTCAGACCCACCATCCCCGGAATCAGCCTGGTAAACCTTCGCTGCACTCCCTTGAATGCAAGAGCATCCTTTCTCAGAAAAGGAGATCAAAATTGCACACAGTATTTTAGGTGTAGTCTCATCAAGGCCCTGTACAACTGCAATAACACATCCTTGCTCTTGTACTCAAAACGTCTCGCAATGAAGGCCAGTATACCATTTGCCTTCTTTACCGCCTGCTGCACCTGCATGCACATCTTCAGCGACTGGTGCACAAGGAAGCCCAGGTCCCACTGCATACTCCCCTCTCCCAATTTACAGCCATTCAGGTAGTAATCTGCCTTCTTGTTTTTGCTTCAGAAGTGAATAACCTCACATTTATCCAAATTATACTGCATCTGCCATTGATTTGCTCACTCACCCAACCTGTCCAGATCATGCTGAAGGATCTCTGCATCCTCGTCACTGTTCACCCTCCCACCCAACTTGGTATCATCTGCAAACTTGGAGATGTTACATTTTGTTCCCTCATTAGATCTCTAACAAGATCTCAAACTTTCAATGGAAAATGTCACCAAAGCTCTCTGTGAATGCTTTCCTTCCAGTGGAGACCTACTTACTCTTTTGGAAGCAGAAGAAATGAGGAGAACATTTCTTGAGAGCTTCTTGCATAAAGGTCTCAAGTGACATAATGTAGTTGCAGGCGTATCCTTTCGAATACAGAGAACCCATCCCAGCCATATCCCTATCCTTGGTTATTTGGAGAGGGATGGTAGCTTAGCACAGCAGAGGATGAGATGTGTGTTGCACTGCACTTGCACGCCTTAGCAGAGTCCCTGATCTTTGGACATAAAGCATTTAATATGTCTCAGTTGCTAACCATCCTCTACAATTTGAAAAAAAAAGCTTCAAATACAGAGCCTTGAATTCAGTTTGTGGGTTCAATTTTCTTACTGGGTCCTGTTTGCTAGAGAAATCTACAAAATTGTTTTTAGAAAGTGCCAGATTTCTACATCTACCCATAAACACTAGGAAATCTCAATCACAACAACCACCATTAAATTATACACACTGGTGATGGAAGTGTAATTTTTGAGACTATCTTCTATCTAAAGCAAGTGATTAAGAATGAAAAAGAGGTATTTGATAAAATTTACACACAACAGGTATTGTCAGCAGATTCAACCAGAATTTCTATTTGTTGAACTATTGTGTTCTTATTACCGAATTAACACTAATTTAATCATAGAACATAGAACATAGAACAGTACAGCACAGTACAGGCCTTTCGGCCCACGATGTTGTGCCGAACTTTTACCCTAATCCTAAGGTCTTTCTAACCTCCACCCCTACCTTATATTATCATCCATATGCCTATCTAGTACAACATTGGTATAACATGTTATACTGTATTGCAGGCCAATAATGCAAAACTTAATAGTTTAGAGTAATATTGGAGAAATGGTCAGTATTACATGTTAATAATAGTGCGAGGGGTGGGACTACAGAGTAATAGTGTTGCAAGGGCAGTACTACAAGAGTAATAATGGTGCAAGGGACATTATCTCAGTTTGGACATGTGATTTATTACGATGTCAAGCCCTTAGAGAAGGTGCAGAAGAGATTTATTCAAATGATAAAAGAGATGACAATCTTCAGTTACGTGGAGACACTAGAAAAGATGGTAGCAGAGAGGATTGAGAGGAAATTTGTTAGTGGTGTTCAAAACTATAACTAGTTTTGATAAGGAGAAATTGATCCCTGTGACAGACAATGCAGGTTTGAGATAATAGTTAAAAGAACCAGAAGTTTTTTTTTCTCACAGCAAGTTACTGTGATGAAATAAATGCACTGCCTGAAAGTGTAATGGAAACATTAGACAGTAACTTTCGTGACTGAATTGGATAAAGTGCTTTCAAATATTTACAGGGTGGTGAGAAAATGTAGAGGAAGTGGGACCAGTTGGATATACTTACAAAGAGCTTGAGTTATTATGGCTTACCATAAAGGCTTTCTTCTGTTGTGTTGTATTAATCTTTTTTTTAATTTGACCTATTTTTCCTAATCAACAGGTTATTACACACTTCTGGAGTAGGTAGGACTTGATCCTGAGCCCCTTGGTCTGCAGGTAAGGACACTACTGCTGTGCCACAAGCGAGCTCCCAACAATACAAAACATTTCACAAATTCATGTGTCATCCTTTGTGTGCTATTGTAATCTCTGTGTCCTTCTAGTTTTAGTATATGTGCTGCTGAAGCATGCTGTTTATATAAGTTGGCAGTTCCTAACCTAATCCCTTTGAGCTAGAAATGTTTATATACAGCTAACAAATAACCGTGTTGATTTCCTTTTCACCTTCTCAGCTGTTAAAAGTGTGGCAGAGATGATTTTTGCTGCCACTAACTTATTTGCATTTCCAGCTACAGGGATATTGAAATAGTTTGTTGCAGTTTGGGTACTATCACCATTTGGCAGGAAAGTAGCTTCAGTGTATTGCACAACTAATGAAATGACAGAATTTTCAAAGATTTTAAATGAGCTTTCAAAGTGCATCACTATGCGTGTATGCAGGATGGAAAGCAACTGCTTGACAAGCAGCTTCAGTAGTGGAATTTTTCTTTAGGTCTGCCAGAAAAATCCTGAAGAACACAAAACATAAAGAAATGCCAGGTGATACTAGATGCTAGGGGCACTAAATCATTCCTTGCACACAGTGTTGGCCCTTATCCATCAAATGATGCATTTGCCTCATTACAGTTGGTCTCCAATACACAAGAAATGTTGATGGGTAGAAACCTGCCTATTCCTGTTTTGTCAAATTTCTGCCACCAACTACCCAGATAACAATGTTTCCACAGCATAAATGAAGACATCCATGATGTTCAGATTTCAAACTCTAAAACTTCTTCAGAGTGAAACTACACACGCTAAGATGAAATTAACACAGACTAAATGTTAAGTGTTCACTTTTGACTACTTTCTTTCAAGTGTGTGCCGACAGTAAAATAAGATGTAATATTACAATCATGAATGGATTCATATTCTGTTATTTATTCGTTGCTGATTTCCACATCAACATGTTTATCAGGAAAGAAAAGTGAAGGTGAAAACTTCCCAGACATTAGTAACAAAGTATCAAACAGATACTAAGCCCACTTTATCAGTGATCATCCCTCTATCATATTTTCAGAAGTGGAGATGTTTGTTGAGTGCACAATATTCAGTACCATTCATGACTCGCAGAACAGTGAAACAGTCCATGTCCAAAAGCAGGAAGAACTAGATGATATCCAGGTTTGGTAAGTGGGAGACAGGGCACCTTTAATTGCCTTTACTTAGTCTTCCAACGGTATAACTTGGTCTTGTCGATTCTGTAGCCCAAGTAGGTCCCCTGGGTGCCTGGAACACACATTTTTCCCTTCTAATGCATACACTTGCTTGGGAGAAACATTTAAGCACTATTTCCAAGTTCTCCAAGTGCTCTTTATTGGTCTTCCTGGTTAATTAGCATGTCATCCAGATAAATGGTGACCTGAGGTCGACCTTGTAAAATGTTCTCCGTTGTCCACTGAAAAATGGCACAGGTTAATGATACCACAAATGGTAGTCTTGTGGATATGTACAAACCCTTATGGGTATTAATTGTGGCGTATTTCTAGGACACCTCATCCAGTCACAATTGCAGGTAGGTGTGGCTCATGAGCAGCTTCTTAAAGGAGAGCCCCCTGCCAGTTTTGCATACAAGTCATAGGATTCTGCTGTAGGATCCCTCTGCTCAGGACATCCCCTGCATGAAGCACTGCGATTGCCTACACTCAAGTGGTGTTCCCCAAACTCGGTCGGACAGGTGAGGGTGTCCACTTCCATTGGGATAAGGTTGCAGACTTGCTCACTGAGCCGGTGTGTTTGATTGCAGACATTTCATCACCCTGCTAGGTAACATTGTCAGTGCGCCTCCGGTGAAGCATTGGCGTTCTGTTCCGTTTGTTATTTATATGCCTCGGTTTGCTGGGGTGGTTGGTATTACTTCCAGTTTTGTTTTTCAGTGGTTTGTATATCGGGTCCAGTTCAATGTGTTTGTTGACGGAGTTCCGGTTGGAGTGCCAGGCCTCCAGGAATTCCCTGGCATGTCTCTGTTTGGCTCATGCTATTATGGATGTGTTGTCCCAGTCGAATTTGTGTCCTTCTTTGTTCATGTACATCGAGACCAGTGAGAATTGGTCGTGGCTCTTGGTGGCTAGTTGGCATTCTTGTATCCTTATTGTCAGTTTTCTTGCAGTTTGGCCTACGTAATGTTTCTCACAAGCCTTGCATGGTATTTTGTACATGACATTAGTTTTATTGGTTGTGGGTATGAGATCCTTTACATTCGTCAGTAGCCGTTGCAGGGAGGTTGCTGTTTTGTGGGCTACCCTGATACCTAGGGGTCTGAGTAGTCTTGTGATCATGTCTGATATGTCCCTGATGTACGGTAGGATGACTAGTGTGTCTGGCTGTGTTGTGTCTTTTTGTTGTGGTCTGTTGCGGAGGTAACAGTGGATTGTTCTTTTTGGGTATCCATTCCTTTTCAAAACTCTGTATAAGTGCTCCTGTTCTGTTTTGCACAATTTTTGGGCCACCCTTTATTGGGATTCCCTGCGGCTCACCTGCTCTACTTGCCACATTTTCTAATGACAAAGCCAGTTGTAGTGCCTGTTTGACATCTAGTTGGGTTTCTGCTATTTGGCTCTTCTGTATGGTTACACCATTAATCCCACATAACAAACACTCTCCTAGTATCTCATTCAGGGTTAACCCAAAACCATGTCCCGATACGGATTCCCCTGATTCTTGAACAGCCGAATAAAATTGATAGCATCTCAAAATTAGATGAGACTTGGGATCATAATATTGCTTAACTAAATCCATCAACTCTTGAAATGTTTTCGTATCTGATGCCTCAGGGAAAGCTCCCAATAGCTGAAACTGCTGTGAGTCCGCAAGCAGTCAGAATAAATACTCATTGCCTTTCATCTGCTCCAATGTCCTTTGCCCAGAAAAAATAATGCATTCTTTCCACATACTGGACTCAATCTTCGATGGCAGGATCAAATACATGTGATTGGGGGAAGCGTATTGAGACGGATAGGAAACTGGTTGGCAGAGAGGAAACAAAGAGTTGTAATTAATGGGTCCATTTCAAATTGGCATGCAGTAACTAGTGGAGTGCCACAGGGATTAGTGTTGGGACCCTATCTATTCAGAGAACGTATTAATGATTTGGATGAGTGAACAAAATGTAACATCTCCAAGTTTGCAAGTTGGGTGGGAGGGTGAAATGTGATGAGGATGCAGAGGTTCTTCAGCATGATCTGGACAGTTTGGGTGAGTGGGCGAATAAATGGCAGATGCAGTATAATTTGGATAAAAGTGAGGTTATTCAGGTTGGTTGGCTTGCCAAGCTGGTTTGTTGTTTTGCAGACGTTTCGTTACCCTGCTGGGTAACATCCTCAGTGCAGCCTCCGATGAAGCGTCGGTGTGTTTTCCCGCCTGCTTTTTAAACTCTGGGGTCCGTTGAGATCGGTTGCCTCACTTCCGGTTTTCCTTCGTAATAGAATGTATATGGGGTCGAGTTCAATGTGTTTATTAATAGCATGCTTCGTGGAGTGCCATGTTTCCAGGAATTCTCGTGCTTGTCTCTGCCTAGCCTGTCCCAGGATCTTGGTGTTGTCCCAGTTGAAGTCGTGGTTCTCCTTGTCCATGTGGATTGAGATGAGTGAGTATTGGTCGTGTCTTTTTGTAGCCAGTTGGTGTTCATGTACCCTTTTGTTAGTTTCCTTCCTGTTTGTCCGATGTAGTGTTTCTCGCAGTCTCTGCAGGGGATTTTGTAGATGACATTGGTCCTGTCCATGGCGGGGAGTGGGCCTTTAGTTCGGGTGAGCAGTTGTCATAGGGTTGATGTGGGCTTGTGTGCCACTCTGATGCCCAGCAGTCGTAGGATTCTAGTGGTTAGTTCCGATGTGTTCCTGACGTAGGGTAGTGTGATGAGTGTGTCGGGGCGTGTAGTGTCTTCCTGATGCTGTTCTTGTAGGCATCTTCTGACCCAGTTCTTTGGATATCCATTATCCTTGAACACTTGGAAGAGGTATTCTTCTTCCTCTTGGCATAGTTCTGTGTTGCTGCAGTGTGTTGTTGCCCTTTTAAATAGTGTTTGGACGCAGGTTCGTTTGTGCGTGCTGAAGTTCAGTACCTGGTCTGTGTGTGGGGCTTTTCTGTGTACGCAATTTGTCTTGCGCTCTACCATGACATCCAGGAATGGGAGCTGTTTGTTCTTCTCCTCCTCTCTGGTGAATCTTATTCCGGTGAGGGTGTTGTTTATAATTTTGTGTGTCTCTTCTAATTTGGTCCGTTTAATGACGACAAAGGTGTCGTCTATGTAGCTATCCACAGTTTAGGTTGGATTTGCGGAAGGGTGGTCCTTTCCAGTCTTTGCATCACTGCTTCTGCTATGAGTCCAGAGATAGGCGATCCCATGGGTGTCCCATTGATTTACTCGTATGTTTGGCCGTTGAAGGTGAAGTGGGTGGTCAGTCATAGGTCCAATAGTTTGAGCACGTTGTCCTTGGAGATGGTTTCACTGGGGTCGTGTTCTTGTTCAAGTAGTGTTGTCATTGTTTCCCTTGCTAGTGGTATGTCTATTGATGTGAATAGGGCAGTGACAACAAACGATATCATGGTCTCTTCATCCTCTATCTTTATGTATTTGATGGAGTTGAGGAATTCTTGGGCTGAGAACTACAAAGAACACTCAGGCACCTAGTCAACAAGTCACCCCACTCAATCCACTCAGCCCAAGAGGAAGAAGAATATCTCTTCCAGGTTTTCAGGGATAATGGATATCCAAAAAACTGGGTCAGAAGGTGCCTACAAGAACAGCATCAGAAAGATTCTACATGCCCCGACACACTCATCACACTACCCTACATCAGGAACACGTCAGAACTCACCACAAGACTTCTATGATCGCTGGGCATCAGAGTGGCACACAAACCCACATCAACCCTACGACAACTGCTCACCCGAACTAAAGACCCACTCCCCGCCATGGACAGGACCAATGTCATCTACAAAATCCCCTGCAGAGACTGCGAGAAACACTACATCGGACAAACAGGAAGGAAACTAACAACAAGAGTACATGAACACCAACTGGCTACAAAAAGACACGACCAATACTCACTCATCTCAATCCACATGGACAAGGAGAACCACGACTTCAACTGGGACAACACCAAGATCCTGGGACAGGCTAGGCAGAGACAAGCACGAGAATTCCTGGAAACATGGCACTCCACAAAGCATGCTATTAATAAACACATTGAACTTGACCCCATATACATTCCATTACGAAGGAAAACCGGAAGTGAGGCAATCCATCTCAATGGACCCCAGAGTTTAAAACCAGGCGGGAAAACACACTGACGCTTCATCGGAGGCTGCACTGAGGATGTTACCCAACATGGTAACGAAACGTATGCGAAACAAGAAACCAGCTCGGCGAGGCAACCAACCTCAACACCCACAACCCGAGCTACAGATCTACTCCAAAACCTTGGTGAGGTTATTCACTTTGGAAGGAAAAAAAAAAGGCAGATTACTACCTGAATGGCTGTAAATTGGGAGAGGGGAGTGTGCAGTGGCACCTGGGTGTCCTTGTGCACCAGTCGCTGAAGGTAAGCATGCAGGTGCAGCAGGTTTTTGGTAAAGAAGGCAAATGGTATGTTGGCCTTCATTGCGAGAAGTTTCGAGTACAGGAGCCAGGGATGTATTGTTGCAGTTGTACAGGGCTTTGATGAGACCACACCTAGAATATTGTGTGCAGTTTTGATCTCCTTTTCTGAGGAAGGATGCTTTTGCTCTCAAGGGAGTGCAGTGAAAGTTTACCAGGCTGATTCCGGGGATGGCAAGTCTGACGTATGAGGAGAGATTGACTAGGTTAGGGTTATTTTCACTGGAGTTCAGACGAAAGAGGGGGGATCTCATACAGATTTGTAAAATTCTAACAGGACTGGACAGGGTAGATGCAGGGAGGATGTTCCTGATAGTGGGTGTGTCCAGAACCAGGGGTCACAGTACGAGGATTCCGGGTAGACCATTTAGGATGGAGATGAGGAGACATTTCTTCACCCAGAGAGTCGTGAGCCTGTGGAATTTATTACCACAGGAAGTGGTTGATGCCAAAACATTGAATGTACTCAAGACGTGACTAGACACAGCACTTGGGGGGAATGGGATCAAAGGTTATGGGGAGAAAGCAGGATCAGGCTATTGAGTTGGACAATCAGCCATGATCATGAAGAATGGCGGAGCAGGATGGAAGGGCCGAATGGCCTCCTCCAGCTCCTATGTTTTATGTTGCTTATCCCAACTCAGAGATGACTGTTGAGAACTAACTTTCTTCAGGAGCATACTGTCTTCTCTTGTCATCACTGACATCACTCCATGGAGGCAGTTATCTCATCACCAAGTCACCCTTTATTTACAAGTGCACTGTCCATGGACACTGACTGGCTTGCTCACAGCCAGTTCTAGAGTAAGGAGACTGTCTGAGACTTCTGTTTAAATCTGTCAGCCAGGGGTCCCTGATTGGTCCAGGTTAACAGCTTTCGCCAGGAATCTCACACTCGCTGAGAATCACCCGGCTCTCATTCAAATCACCACAGAGCCCGAGCAAAACTGGAATCAGTGGGTATCAGGTGGCAAACTCTCCGCTAGTTGGAGTCATACTTGGCACATAGCAAGGTGTCTGTGGTCGTTGGAGGTCAATATTTTAAACTGCAGAGCTTTTCTGCAGGAGTTCCTCAGGGTAGTGTCCTCGGCCAAAGCATCTTTAGCTGCTTCAACAATGACCTTTCCTTCATCATAAGGCCAGAAGTGGGGATGTTCGCTGATGATTGCACAATGTTCAGCACCATTTGCAAATCTTCAGATACTGAAGCAGTCCATGTCCAAGACTTGGACAATATCCAGGTTTGGGCTGACAAGTGGCAATTAACATTCATGCCACACAAATGCCAGGCAATGACCATCTTCATTAGATTATCTAACCACTGCCTCATGGCATTCAATACTTTTACCAACACTGAATCCCTCACTAAACATCGTGGGGGGTTATCATTTCCCATAAAATCAATAGGAGAAGAGGGTGATTATGTCTTAATCTGTTTTTTTTGTAAATCTATGATAGTGAGTAAGATGAGGGCATTTTTTGTTTGGTTATACTATAATCTGTCTCTTGATTGGCTTCTAATATTAAGCATTGGTATAAGGTTGTGATGGTAGGGGATTTTAACTTTCCAAACATAGACTGGGACTGTCATAGTATTAAGGGCTTGGATGGGGAGGAATTCATTAAGTATGTACAAGAAAACTTTCATATTCCCAAGTGAATCCCTGGAGGAGTATAAGGACAGCAGAAGTACACTTAGGAGGGGAATCAGGAGGACAAAAAGGGGACATGAGATAGCTTTGACAAATAAAGTTAAGGAGAATCCAAACAGATTCTATAATTACATTGAGGGCAAAAGAGTAACTGGGGAGAGAATAGGGCCCCTTAAAGATCAACATGGCTATCTATGTGTGGAACCATAGGACCTGGGTGAGATATTAAATGAATATTTTGTGTAAGCATTTACTGAAGACGAACGTGTAAGCTAGGGAACCTGGGGAAATAAATAGTGATGTCTTGAAAAGCATTCATATTACTGAAGAGGAGGTGCTGGAGGTCTTAAGATGCATAAAGGTAGATAAATGCCCAGGACATGATCAGGTGTTTACCTGAACTTTGTGGGAAGCTAGGAAAGAGATTGTTGGGCCCCCTTGCTAAGATATTTGTGTTATTGACAGCCACAGTTGAGGTGCTGGAAGACTGGATGTTGGTTAACGTGGTGCCATTATTTAAGAAAGGTGGGAAGAAAAAGTCAGGGAACTATAGACCAGTGAGCCTTATGTCAGCAGTGGGTAAGGAGATTCTGAGGGACAGGATTTACATGCATTTGGAAAGGTAAGGACGGATTAGGGATAGTTAACATGGCTTTGTGTATAGGAATTGATGTCTTACTAACTTGGTTGAGTTTTTTTGAAGAGGTGACAAGGAATATTGATGAAGGCAGAGCAGTAGACATTGGCTATATGGATTTCAGTAAGGCATTTGACAAGGTCCCACATCATAGACCGGTTAGTAAAGTTAGATCACCAGGGATCCAGGAGGAGCTAGTCAATTAGATACAAAATTGACTTGAAGGTAGGAGACAGAGGATGGTGATAAAGGGTTTCCTTTCACACTGCAGGCCTGTGACCTGTGAAGCACCATAATGGTTGGCTGGGCCCACTGCTTTTTGTCATTTATATAAATTATTTGGATGTGAACATAGGAGGCATGATTTGTAAGTTTACAGATGACACAAAAATAGGTGATGTGGTGGGCAGCGAAGAAGATTATCTCAGAGCGTAACAGGACCTTGATCAAAAAGGCCAAAGGGCCAAGGAGTGGCAGATGGAGTTTAATTTAGATAAATGTGCGGTGCTGCATTTTGATCAGGCAAAACAGGGCAGGACTTACATAGTTAACCGTAGGGCCCTGAACAGTGTTGCCAAAGAGACCTAGGAGTACAGCTTCATAGCTCCAGGAAAATGGAGTTGCAGGTAGACAGGGTGGTGAAGAAGGTGTTTGGCAAGCTTGCCTTCATTGGCCGTAACACTGAGTATACCAAGGGTAGGGAAGTCCTGAACTAGAGGGCATAGGTTTAAGGCGAGAGGGGAAAGATTTAACAAGGACCTGGGGGGTAACTTTTTCGTGTATGGAATGAGCTGACAGAGGAAGTCGTGGATGTGGGTACAATAACATTTAAAAGGTGTCAGGATGGGTATATGAATAGGAAAGGTTTAGAGGGATATGCCAAATGCTGGCAATTAAGACTAGATCAGATTGGGATGTCTGATGCGCATGGACAAGTTGGACCAAAGGGTCCATTTCTGTGCAGTATGACTATGCCTCTATTTGAATACAGTGACTACAAGAGCAGGTCAGAGGCTAGGAATACTGCAGCAAGTAACTCACCTCCCTAAAGCCTGTCCACCATCTACAAGTCACAAGTCAGGAGCGTGATGGAATACTCCCCACTTGCCTGGATTGATTCAATTCCAACAACATTCAAGAAGCTTGACACTATCTAAAACAAAGCAGAAACGACATTACACCAGGTTATAGCCCAACAGGTTTATTTGAAAACACAAGTTTTCAGAGCCTCAATCCTTCTTCAGGTGTTAGTGAGAGAGGTAGTATCAGACACAGAGTTTAATAAGTAGAAGATCAAAGGGTCACACCATTGATGAGGATGTACTAAACAAACCTAAGATGCTGTTAAATCTTTAATCAGTTAGAACGTTTTAATTGATTAATATGTAAAACCCCAAATCCCTTTCAAGTCACAGTCCTGAGAGAACTAAAGGTTTTATCAGCGTAAATAAGAGGTGACATTTTAGGTCAGACAATGCATATTAGGTGTGAGGCCTTGTTTAGGATCTGTTTATGTTTTAATTTGGAGTCAGACTGGTTTTATTTCTAAAGTAGGGATTTATAAAACGCCAAATTGACTGACTGTTTATAAATTGTGTGCTTTTTGAACAAAATAAAAGGTATCTGCAAGTGTAAATTCGTCCCATGGGGTGTGTGTGTTCGCGTGTGCATGTGTGTGGTGCACGAGTGTGGAGCATGCATGTGTGTGTGCTTGTGTGGTGCATGCATGTGCATGCTTGTGTGGTGCACGCACGTGTGTGCTGCGTTCATCTGTAGTGCGACATGAATCCAAGATCCCGGTTGAGGCTGTCCTCATGGGGACTGAAGTTGGCTATCAGCCTCTGCTCGGCAACTCTGCGTTGTTGTGTATTCCAAAGTCTGACTTGGAGGATGTTATCCTTGACCGCTGAAGTGTTCCCTCGCTGGGAGGGAAAATCCCTGTCTGGTGATTGTTGCATTGTGTCCATTCATCCATTGTCATAGCGTCTGCATGGTTTCTCCAATGTACCATACTTCAGGGCATCCTTGCCTGCAGCAAATGAGATAGACGATGTTAGCCAAGTTACATGCGTATCTGCTGTGTACATGGTGGGTGGTGTTCCCACATGTGATGGTAATGTCCATTTCGATGATCTGACATGTCTTGCAGAGGTTGCCATGACAGGGTTGTGTGGCATTGTGGTCGATGTTGTCCTGAAGGCTGTGTAGTTCGCTGTGAACCGTGGTCTATTTAAGGTTTGGTGGTTGTTTGAAGGTGAGAAGTGGAGGTGTGGGGAAGATCTTGGCGAGATGCTCATTATCATCGATAATGCATTGAATGCTGCGAAGAACATGGCGTGGTTTCTCTGCTCCCGGGGAGTACTGGACGACGAAGGGTACCCTATTGGACCTATCCTGTGTCTGTCTTCTGAGGAGGTCATTACTGTTTTTCGCTGTGGCACATTGGTGATCGATGAGTTGAGCATTGTATCCTGTTCCTATGAGGGGGTCCTTCAACATTTTCAAGTGTCCATCTTGTTCCTCCACATCTGAACAAATTCTGTGTGTGTGTAGGGCTTGTCCATAGGGGATGGCTGTTTTAATAGGTTTTAGGTGGAGGCTAGAGAAGTGCCGCATCATGAGGTTATCTGTGGGCTTGTGGTGGAGTGAGGTACTGAGGTGTACATCCCTGATGGAGATGCGTGTGTCCAAGAATGAGGCTGATTCTAAAGAATGGTGCATGCTAAGTCTGATGGTGGGATGAAACTTGTTGATATCACTATGTAGTCGTTTCAATGATCCCTCGCCATGAGTCCAAAGGTAGAAAATGTCGTCAATGTATCTGGTGTATAGCATTGGTCGGAGGCTCTGTGCATCAAAGAAGTCTTGCTTGAACTTGTGCATGAAAATGTTGGCATATTAGGGTGCAAATTTGTTCCCCATGGCTGTTCAGTGTGTCTGGAGGAAGAGCTGGTTGTTGAAGGTGAAGATGATATGGTCGAGGATGAAGCGGATGAGTTATAGGATGGTGTGTGGAAATTGGCAGTTGTTGGTATTGAGTACTGAGGCTGTTGCAGTGATATCGTCATCATGGGAGGTGCTGGCGTAAGAGTGCCGAAATGTCCATTGTGATGAGGAATGTTCCTGGTTCGACTGGTCTGTGGGTGCTGAGTTTCTGTACGAAATCTGTAGGGTTGTGACAGAAGCTGTGGGTTCCCTGTGCAATGGGTTTTAAGATGCCCTTGACATAGTCCAACACCAGTGCCTCCACAAAATAAAACAAAGCAGCCTGCCTGATTGACACCACATCAACTCACATCCACTCCCTCCACCACCGACATTCGGTAGCAACAGTGTATATTATCTACAATTGCACTGCAGAAGTTCACTAAAGATCCTTAAACAGCTCCTTCCAAACCCACGTCCATTTCCATTTGGAAGGACAAGGGCAGCAGATACATGGGAACACCACCCTCTACAAGTTCCCCTCCAATTTGTGAATGTGGTTTTAATCAAGCATTCTTTGTTCTGGATGATGTCAAGCTTCTTGAGTGTTTTTGAAGCACTCTATTCCTCACTTGTGTCTCATCTTGCTAACAATGTTGGAGATATTTATTGCAGGTATTAACTTTGTGGAACCATACCCATCTTACCTGTTCTAACTCTCGCACCAGCCATGAACTTCCAAGCATAGAGAAAAGCTATCTGAAGCTTATTTAAACCAATTCAACAGGAGACTGACCCACCTTTCCACTATCTTCCTGAGCACGAATGAAAGAATTTTACTTTCACTGGCTGGAAATTGCTGGACTTCGATAATTTTCACTATTATTCTGGAATCGAAAGAAGCAGCTTTGTGTAGAGCGGGAAGGCTAAGGGCCATTTGAGGACGCTTCATTTGCAATTCAAAGGCCTTCTGCAAGAATTTGTGCTTTTCCCTAAATCACTGCAACTTCTACATCACGCAGAATGCAATGAAATTGCAACAGCAGCAGCATTCTAATAAAAGACACAAAACTAAATCTACAAAGGTTCACTCAGTACTCCTGTAATACAAAGACTGCATCCAGCTCAGAGTGCAACTTCAGAGCCATTGTGCAGAAACAAAAACCTTTGGCAGTTGAAGTGCTTTTAAGTTCTTGAAATTGATAAAAGCAAATATTTAACTCTTAATGCAAAACAACAAGTTGATCATGGAAGGCCAACTGTAAATCTGCCACAAATCATCATGGTCTCACTATTGTTCTGTTGTGACTTTGGAAGATTATTAGTCCAAAACAATGAAGCGGAAAACCTGATTTATGTTAAATTTTACTATCTCTGGAAGTTGCTGAGTTGTCTTGTGGTTGAATTTTCATCTGCACTGTAGAAAAAGGGCTGCAACCCAGTGACAGAGGCAGTGAACTCTCTAATGTTCTTGCTTGAAGGATTCACGGGGTGTACACCAAAGGGTGTAGTGGTGATTGATTCAGCAAGTGAGGAAATGGACACTGTTTGCCACAAGAGGCTGTGTTGTTAAGTATATTCAAGGCTGAGATGGACAGATGTTTACTCAGTAAGTGAGTCCAGGGTTATGGGGATAGGCAGGAAAGTAGGGATGAAGATTATCAGATCAGTCATATTCTCATTGAATGGGTTGAATGGCCGTTTTTTCTGCTCCTACATCTTATGGTCATCTGTGATTCCAAACGTAGAGAATCCTGGATCAATACCTGTGCATGGGGGCAATCGGAACCCATCTGGTAGGCAAGGAGGTTAGAAAACCAGGGGAGTGCAAAAGATATGCTGCAAGTGATGCTGTATGTATATCAGCTGCTCCTCTATTGGAGGCAATGCTGGACATGTACAACCCTGCTACTGTCAGAGGGAACCAACAAGAATATTTCATGTTGCGGATTTTACTTTGTTTCTAAACTTCACTATTATAGAACATTGTATCTCCCCAAATGGACATTGTGTGAGCTGCCTGAAAGAAAACAAACATAGAAAAAAAAGTTGAAAGACAACCTAGGAGTTTTGAGATCAGAGTCTTCTTCCGACTCGAAAGTCGTCCCCAGGGTTTCCAGGTTGGTTTAATTAAATCTTCAATACAGACAGCAGCCAAAGCACTGATGCCAGAAGAAATTGTGCTGTGGGAAAGAAAAAAAATTAAACAGAAGTTCTACTTCCCCGATTTTGCATTTCACGTGAAATGTAAACAGTTTAGTTAACCCCTTTGCTAGCATCCATTTACTGTCTTCAGTAAAATTCATGATTTCAATAGAACTGCTTCAGCTGGCATGTGACATTTCACAAAATCAACAAAACAGGGAGTTTGAAAACTTATGGGGAACTCATTTTCAACGTGCAACATATACACGTACTGCCTTTTCTATGGAGATAATTATCAGACATTTGCATGTTCTGAGGTGGAGAGACAAGACACATAATTAATATTTACTTCAGTTTGGTGGCTGATTTATAATTTTCTCCTGGTTTGCAGGCCCATCTGAGGTAGGAACCAAATACTTTGTAATGTTGATTAGGGAACGAGAGGTGTATTTTGTATCAGTCTTGACAATAGACAGTACAAATAAACATATCAGAAATTGTAGGGAATTGAAGTCTTTGGAATATTAATGTGACAGTCAGCTGACCATGTTCCTGGGCCTGATAGCCTACACTCTAAAGAGATGCATAAGGAGATAGCGGACACACTGGTTTTGATTTTCCAGAATCTAGAATATTCCTTGTAGATTGAAAAGTACAAAGGCAACTGTGCTGGAGAGAAAAGAGGAAGAAATTGGAAGCTGGTGTGTTAATCTGGTGCCAGTAGCCAGAAAAATGCCAGCACCAATATTAAAGAAATAGTAACAAGCTATTTGGAAAATTTCAATATGATTAGGCAAAGTCAACATGTTTTATGCAAGGGAAATTGTGCTTGACAAAACCTTTAGAGTTTTTTGATGATTTAATTTGAGGATGTAATCAACAGGGTAAATAATGGGAAACTAGTAGATACTTACACTTTCAGAAGGCTGTAGTGGTTGTAACAAGGTTAGCCAGGTGAATACAAGTTCCCTGACTGGACCAGATCAACAGCCCCAATCAGGGAGCCCTGGCTGGCAGATATAAACAGGAGATTCAGAGGTTCTGTCACTTTCAGAGCTGGCTCTGAGGAAGCTGGACCAGTGTCAAGTACTATTCACATGTCAATAAAGGGTGACTTGGCAGTAGAATACCAGCCTCTGTGCAGTTATTTTCAAGGTTTTTGATGAGGAAGTCACTGTGGAATTTGTTGCTGAAGACTAAGGCTCATGAGACAGGGGTAACGGCATGGTATGGCAAGTGGATTATAAGAGTAAGGAATTCTTGCTGAAGCTACATAGGGCTTTGGTGAGGCCACTCATGATACTGTGTACAGCTGGTGTACTTTGTCCATGGATAAAATTGCCTTAGGAGGTTTCCAACAAAGGTTCATTCGATTCGTTTCTGAAATTAGATGTTTGTCCTACTCAGACGGTGGAGTGAAAAAAATGAGCCTATAATTCTTGAGCTTAGTAAAATAAGATGCAATATCTTGCAAACATAAAATTCCTAGAAGATAAGGATCAGTCATTTAGGAAATTAAGAGAAATTTCTTCATTCAGACGGCGGTGAATCTTAAGCATTCTGTGGATGCTCCATTGATGACTTTATTCAAGACAGATTGATAGGCTTCAATACTTTATCCTGTTCTTTATGCAAATATGGTTCCCAGCACATTGAGGTACTGATCTGGAGTATCTCTGGCCTGTGGTGTCTGCACAGAGAAGTTTCTTAAGGAAAGGCTCTTCAATTCTTTGAAGAGGTGACCAAACACATGGATGAAGGTGGAGCAGTGGATGTGGTATACATGGATTTAAGTAAGGCTTTTGATAAGGTTCCCCATGGTAGGCTCATGCAGAAAGTAAGGAGGCATGGGATAGGGGCAAATGTGGCAGATTGGATTCAGAATTGGCTGACCCATAGAAGATGAAGGGTGGTAGTGGATGGAAAATATTCAACATGGTGCTCAGTTACGAGTGGTGTACCACAAGGATTTGTTCTGGGTCCTCTTCTATTTGCGATTTTTGTAAATGATTTAGATGTAGGAGTGGAAGGGTGGATTAGTAAGTTTGTGAACGATATAAAGGTGGGTCGAGTTGTGGACGGTGCGGAGGGCTGTTCTAGGTTACTAAGGGACATTGATAGGATGCAGAGCTGAGCTGAGAAGTGGCAGATGGAGTTTAACCCTGAAAAGTGTGAGGTGATTCATTTTGGAAGGACAAATTTGAAAGCAGAATACAGGGTTAACGGAAAGATTCTTGGCAGTAATGGAGGAGCAGAGGGATCTCGGGGTTAATGTTCACAGTTCCCTGAAAGCTGCCACCCAGGTGGATAGAGTTGTTAAGAAGGCGTATGGTGTGTTAGCTTTCATTAATAGAGGGATTGAGTTCAAGAGCCGTGAAGTTATGTTCCAGCTGTACAAAAGCCTGGTTCGGCCACATCTGGAGTATTGTGTCCAGTTCTGGTTGCCTCATTACAGGAAACATGTGGAAGCGTTGGAAAAGGTGCAGAGGAGATTTATCAGGATGTTGCCTGGAATGGAGGGAAGGTCTTACGAGGAAAGGTTGAGAGAGCTAGGGCTTTTCTCTTTAGAATGATGAAGGATGAGAGCTGACTTGATAGAGGTGTACAAAATGATCAGAGTATAGATGGAGTGACAGCCAGAGACTCTTTCCTAGGGCGGAGGTAGCTATTATGAGGGAGCATAGTTTTAAAGTGAGTGGAGTTAGATATAGGGGAGATGTCAGAGGTAGGTTCTTTAATCAGAGAGTGGTAGGGGCGTGGAATGCATTGGCGGAGAGGGTAGTGGAGTCGGCCTCATTAGGGGCATTTAAGTGGCTATTAGATAGGCATATGGATGATAGTATAGGTAGGGGTGGAGGTTAGATAGACCTTAGGTTTAGGGTAAAAGTTCGGCACAACATCGTGAGCCGAAGGGCCTGTACTGTGCTGTACAGTTCTATGTTCTGTGTTCTAATTCCTTTATGTACTGTAACTCTCCTCTATTTACAGCTGTATGTGATAGTTTATCAAACAGGGTAGTGTCTAAGAGCTCCATCTTCACATGCTCATTTGTAAATTTGTATGTTCTCTGTTACAGAGGTCAGAATCATGTATTATCATGATGTATATGATTCTCATTATATTACATTTGGCACTAAGACAATCAAAGGATCTAGGAATAGAGTATCATTCAGCATGTTTAAAGTAATGATTGTCAGATTTTTAATACTAATCTTGTAAATAGGTTTGAGGATATGCTGTGGGGATAAAGATATTAAAGTGGATGATCAACCATGATTGTATTGAATGTGATGGAGCAGGCTTCACAGGTTGAATAGCCCACTCCAACTCCTGGAGTGAGAAAGAAAGAATTAGCTGTGATCATATGAATGGCAGAGCAAGCTTGATAGGTCATATGGCACACTCATCAAATGATCAAAACTTGAGGAATGCCTCCAGAGTTGGCAACTCAATGGCACAAAATAATGATAGATTTCTCAAAGACCATTAGAAGTTGGCAGCAACAGTCGGTTTGTACTTTTTTAGTCCCAATTCAAACATTGTGAAACTTTATTCAGTATCAACAGCTGTCGAACATTCCAACTAATGTTAACCTATTGCTATAGTTGTGTGCAATTACGTACCTCAGTGTGCCACTGTATGCACTGGCAACAAATAGGCCAGGAAATCCAGGCATCTGATCGAATAACTCCATAACTAATAATGGGGTCAGCTTCCAAAAAAATTAGAAATAAATACTTGTTAAAACGATTCGTAATATTTATGTTAAAATGAGCCCATGTATCAGCATTAGCTCAGTGGTAGCAACCGTCCCTCTGAATGTGAGGATTCTGGGTCCAATTTCTCTTCCAGAGGCTGGAAGACATAATAGGCTGACATTTCAGTGCAGGGCCAAGTGTGTTAGGTGCCAGCTTTTGGATGAGGCATGAAACTGAATCCCCGTCTTGCGCACACAAATGAACTTAAAAGATCACATAAAACTATTTGAAGAGTGCAAAGTAGTCCCAGTTGCTAGGTCAAGCATCGCCAACATTGTAATAGATTGGGCATGAAATTCTTATCTATAGTACCACTGGAGACAGTGCTGTTAGATAAACTGGAGTCTGTCTGACTGGGGCGTGTTGCATCTCTAGTCACTTCTGGTCTGTGCTCCATATTGGGAAGATCTCTCACGTGCGTGATCTGTGCATCTACTGGAATTGATGCTGCCATGAAGCCACTTAGTCCTACTTGGCAGCTTTGATGCATGAACTGATAACTTGAACTCACTTGTAAATCACCAAAGAATGAGTTCTGCTGTAAGAGGACCCTGACAATAACAATATTTAAAGGACCAAGCACCTAATCTGAAGATCAGATAATTCAGAATATTATCTGCTATTTCTAGGCCACTGTACACGATCTGGAGTGCTTTTGGAGACATTGTGGAGAGTTCCTGGATTGGCCAGAGATGTTGTCGCATTCTCAGAGGGTGACAGAGGGTTTAGTGTCAAAAACAGAAGTTGCTGGAAAAGCTCAGCAGGTCTGGCAGCACCTGTGAAGAGAAAATCAGTTAAAGTTTCGGGTCCAGTGACCCTTCCTCACACCCTTCCGCTGAGGAAGCATCACCGGACCCAAAACGTTAACTCTGATTTTCTCTTCACAGATGCTGCCAGACCTGCTGAGCTTTTCCAGCAATTTCTGTTTTTGTCCCTGATTTACAGCATCCGCAGCTCTTTTGGTTTTTATTTAGAGGGTTTAGTGTCCTGTCCACACAAAGATTGCAAAGGATAAGGGTCCCTATAGTCACAGTGTGTCTGGATCAGCAGCACAACTGGGAAATGGAGCAAAAGCTGCAGAAAGATTCAGCTGTTTTGATGTCCTGTGTAAACTGGATATAAACTCCTCTCTGCTTCTTGGTAGTGACAGGATGCTGTCTGGCAACTGAGCCAATGCTCTGGAACTTACCAGGAGGTGAAGTAGAGAATTAAGTTAAAATAAAGATGCACTGTCCAAATGGCAAATTGATGCCTGAAGCTCTGAGACACTGCATGTAATTTAGAGGGTAGGAGAGAGTGGTGTCTGCACACTTAAAACCTGGCATAATGTATTGGAGCTTAGGCTAAGCGACAGTATTCTGCAGGTGCCAGTCTGTGGGAGGCCAAAATCACAGACTGGATTTTCCTGCAGAGAGCTCTATTTCAGGCTACAGAAGAAGGAAGGGTGACAGGTTAAATTGTTGTAATTTATCAAGGGTTTACACATCATTGTTTGTTAACTGTCCTTTTTCCAAAACGACACATAACTTATTGGTTAACATTTTCCATATATTGTCTTGTGCTTGAGTGTTAACGCGTCCTTTCACTTGCATTGTGATCAATGTCATTACAACATATGGCCGTATGTACAAGAGTTACTATAGTGTTTTATCCAAAAAGGGTTTGGAGGGTGTTAGCTGATTGCGTTCGGTTTCATTTAATCACCTCCATCACTATAGATGTGGAACCAACCATGGGGGTGCAATGCCAAGAGAGTAATAACTCAACTTCCATCACAAGTAGATTTCAAAGAGACCAATTGAAGTTCAGACTATTACCATGCAAATCCAGAGTGCTGTCATTATAGCACTAAGTAGTCTTTAAAGGAGAACTAGGATTGGCACTACCAAATGAGGGGGCCAACCTCAATTGGTTGATAGGAAATCAAGCCAGAGATGGCCTGTGTATCCGAGTAAGTGTCTGATTTGACAGTTTTTTGGAATACTCTCCTGAAAATGGGTAGCCATGATGTGGAGGTGCTGGTGCTGGACTGGAGTGTAGGATGGGCTGAAGGGCTAAACCTGTTATGATACTCAACAGCTGCGTGATCTTGAATGAGTCCTGTGAACATTCCTGTATGTGTCAAAGCCAGCACAAACAACGTGTTTTTCTGTACTTGTTTTTTCTGCGCCTCGCTGTTTGTAACACTGTATAAGAGAGAGAGTTTTGTTCCAACTCGCTGGACTTCACCTCAGACGAGGATTTTGAACAGTACCAGAAACAACCTCAGCCTCCAATCGAGGGGTCCCCAACGGGCAGAAGGGCGTAAGGCTTACTGATTCTTCCCCTCTTTTTCATTCTTTTTATTTACTTAATAAAAGATGAAAAATGAAAGGAACATTTATTACTCCTCAATAAATGTTGGTATTTAAGCAAATTGCTGTTGTTGAGCCTTCTCTTCACTATATTTAGCCGAATCTGAAAAGAATCATTTAGATGCACTCTGTGATCTAAGACAACTGGGGTGGACAAAGTCAGAAATCACACAACACCAGGTTATAGTCCAACAGGTTTATTTGAAATCACAAGCCTCTGGTGTGTGGCTCCTCTACCAGATTTCATTCTGAAAGTTTGTGATTTCAGATAAACAAGTTGGACTATAACCTGGTGTTGTGTGACTTCAGACTTGGAAAATTGTTGACATGATGCTCTTGCTGGCAATCCAACCAGAAAGGGAGTCCCCATCACCGACATTAAATCCTGTTTCTCTCCTTTTACAAGGTGCCATATTATCTATTCGGCATATTTAGCCAAAAACACTTCGCGTTTATTTAGTGTTCCAGTATTCATTGCAGTGACCATGTAATCATTTTGCTTTTGCACCCAAAGCTGGTGAACACTGTCAGGACACAGAGAAATGTGATGGTCAGGACCATGAAAGATCCCTGGGAGTTCCTTTTTATGGGGATCTTAACGTAATTCACAGACAAATATATATTTGTTTTCCTTATGCAAGAATCAAATTAAAATGCATGTTATAACAAATAAATTTCATTTCAAAAATTATTTCACTTACCTCATCAGTGGTGCTAACTCTGTTCGCCTTTATTGGATCACAATTTTCGTAAACAGCATACATAACTAAACCACAGAGGCAGGATAATGTGAACAAAATACAAGTACCAATCACGTTCAGGACGACAGCTCTATTAAAACCAAAGTTAAGTGTCAGTTATACATAAAGTAAGATTCCTTACAACCCATAATACTTAAAAGAAAGGAAGAACCTGCATTTCTGTGTCCTTAAGATGTCTTGAAGTGCTTAAATGCTAACAATTACTTTTTGAAATGTAGGAAAACATAACAATGTGAAAAAAAACCAAAGCGAGGAAGCTACACGTTCAACGTTTTTGTCTGAAGGACGTGTATTGGCCAGGACATGTTAAAACATCCTGCTTTTCTTCATATGGCACCATTGGATCTCTGACAATAATCTCCTGTCAATATATTCTGTATCATCAGTAAAATTATACAAGGAGAGGTCAACAGTGTTATCAAGCAGCAATCACACAGCAATAATTTGTTCATTGATCCTCACTGTGGGTTCTATTCTAAACCATTCCAGACTCAATCACAGTTTTCCAATCTTCTGGTACTTTTCCAGAATCTGAGAATTCTTGGAAGTTTACCACCAGTGCATCCACTATCTCTGTAGCTACTTCCTTTAAAAGCCTAGGATGTGACCTATCAGATCCAGCGCACTTATCAGCCATTAGTTTCCCTTATTCATTTTTCTCCAGTACTAGTTGTGTTTATTTCTTCACCCTCCTTATCCTCTTGATTTAGTATTTTTGGAATGCTATTAGTGTCTGCTTCTGTGAAGATTGATTTAAAATATTTATTCAACTCATCTGCCATTTCCTAGCTCACTATTGTTATTTCCCCAGCTCTGTTCTCTTTTACACATTTTTTAAAAAAGCTCTTTTTGTTGGCTTTTTTATATGTTACTTGTTAGTTTGCCCTCAGTTTATTTTCTCCCTCATTTTTTTGAATATCTTTTGCTGACTTTTAAAAAGTTTCCCCACCTACTGATTTACCACAATCCTTTGTCACATTGTGAGTTTTTCTTTCAATTTGATACTATCCTTAACTTCCCTGGTTAACTTTAGTTAATGTATGGAAATCTTCTTCCTCTTTGGAATATCTTTGCTATGAGTCAAGAACTTTTTGTTTTAAAAACATGTCTGCCTTTGTTAATCAACCTTTTTTTAAAAAAAATGCTGAACTCCTTCCCCAGTCCACTCCAGCCAACGCTGCCTTCATTTCTTTAAAATTACTCTTATTTAAATCTAGTACAGTCCTTTCCAATCCAATTTTCTCACTCTCAAACCGAATGCTAAATTCTACCTTGTTATGGTCCTAAAGTATCTTTTATTGTAAGATAAGTTGTTAAAACCTGTCTCATTACACATTATCAAATCCAAAATAGCCTGATCCCTAGTTGGATCCACAGCATATTGCGTTCTGCAAACATCTCAAATATATTTTGAATTCTTCCTGGCTACCACTGCCAATTTGATCTCTTAAATCAACATAAAGATGAAAGTCAACCAGGAATAATGTACTCCTGTTTTTTATGCCGTCATTATCTCCTGATATATTCATTGTCTTACAGCACAGCTACTGTTAGGGGGTTTATAGACCATGCTTATTAATATGGTCTTCTCTTTGCTATTCCTCACATCCACCCATATGAATTCTATTTCTTCTGATCCAAGATTATTTCTTGCTAATTCACTAAGAATATCATACTAACAAATCCACCCCCATCACCCTTCCCTTCATGCCTATCCTTTTAAAACTTTACATAACCCTGAATATTTAGTTCCCAGCTTCAATCTCCTTGTAACAATGTCTCTGTAATGGCTATGAGACAATATCCATTAATCATTATTTATGCCACTAATTCATTTACACAGTGCCAAATACTACATGCATTCAAGTAAAGAGCCATTAGTTTAGCCTTTTTAGTTTTTGATCCCTTTTTGTCTCTACTTTCTGCTTTCTGCTTGTACACTGTCCTCCTTCTCTGTCTCCCCCTGGGTATCATTGTTAAAGTAGTTGCTGTGCAGTGCTTCCCAATCCTTTTCTTTGCAAGCCTATGTTTTCTCCCTCTAATTAGCTTAAAGCCTTTTCTACAGATCCAGTTATTCGATTTGCCAGGACACTTAATCCAGTATGGATCAAATAAAGCCTGCTTGATGGGATCCACTCCCTTCTATCCCTATATGGATGCCAGTGCCCTAAGAAATGAAACCCATCCTCCAATGTTAATCTGTAAGCCACAGATTTAAATTTCATTATTTATCGTATGCCAATTTGCCTGCAGCTCATTATAATCCTCAGATATTAACCTTAGGAGGTTCTACATTTTAGTTTAGCGACTAACTCTTCAAAATCCTTCAGCAGACCCTGGCACCCAGTCAGTATTCTCAAAGGCCCAATAACTGGGGCCATTTGAATCTTATTGGAACCAGTTAATGTATTGACTTGGGTTAACTGGGTTATGGGTATAACTGTATCAGTTCCAATCAATTGCCACGTACCATCTCCTCAAGGACCATGAGGGATCTGAATAAATGCTGGCCTTAACAGCAACAACCATATTTCATGAAAGGACAAAAATTCTCAGCAGCAACCAATTAGCAGCTGAAGTACACTGACTAATTCAGTTTAGATTTGAAAGTTTTGTGCCTCATCGGTTCGCAGTACTCTTAGGAATAAGGCCTGTTCAATTGCTTTCAAATTTGTTGGTCTTAACAATGAATAGACTGACAGGAAATCATCAAAATGATTTTGCAATTTTGGTATAAAGAACCAGGCTAACTTACTTTCTTGCCTCTTTCTCACTCTTGCAGGACAAGTATCTTTGTATTTGTACTTGGTTACAGCCATATATCGATGTCCATCCAAATAAAGCTCCAAAACTCACGGTCCAAAATGTGTATCTTTTCCTTGGATCAGGATCAAAGCTGAATAAAAAAATAATTCCCAGTTACCTCACCAAAAATAACTTATTTTTATCTTCTACAAATATTTGTTTCAAACTCAAAGAAAAGTATTGATGTCTGCCAGGTGAGTGAAGACGATTCCTACACTTGCTTCTGATCTACTATACATTTAATCTATTTAAAAAAAAACATCAGATGTGGGAGTTGCTGGCCTGGCTAGGATTTATTACCTATCGTTAGTTGCTGTGGCAAAGCTGGTTTTAAAATAAGTTACTAGAAACATGTTTCAGCCTGAAATGTTGACTTTCCTATTCCTCAGATGCCACCTGATCGGCTATGCTTTTCCAGCTCCACATTTATTGACTCTAGTGTGTGAACGATACAGGGGCAGAAAGCCTCCAGATTCCATAAAGACAGAGTCTTTCTCTCCCTGCAGAGAATTAACAAAGAATTGGAAGACAGTTGGCTATTCTCACTCACCAGTTGCCTTTAAGCTTCTGTCTCTAACCAGTGACTGAGACACTGAAGTGTGCTAACTGACCTGTGTCTGCAGAAAAGAATTGAAAGAACATGAAAAGGAGAAGAGAAGGATTTTGAAAATGCAAAAGGACATCTAATTGTATCTTGTGGTCAGATGCTATTGAATTGTGTTCCCTTTTTTTCTCTTTATACCCATAACACCTCTGTTGATTTTCTACATATCTGTCTGCATTTATATGTGGAGTTTAGAAAGGGATAGAGTTTATATTAGAGAGCTTTAAGGTGATCATCTATATTTCTTATGGTTATAAACTGATATCTTTGTAATAAATACTAGTTTCATGTTAAATGCAGACCCTTGGTTGATGTTTTCTGTTACTTGAGTTCATCAGACAGGAAAATTGAGAACTTTTGAGTAACTTGTTTAAATCATTAACTTTTCTGACAAGCCCAAGAGTAGTGGGGCTTGAGTGTCAGTGCACTTGCACGACAGAAATGTGGAGGATTTTTAGGTAACACTTGCTACAAGTACTGGATAGGTTTGTCCCACTGAAGCAAGGAAGGGATTGTAAAGGTGAAGGAACCTTGGATGACAAGACATGTGGAACATCTAGTCAAGAGGAAGAAGGAAGCTTACTTAAGGTTGAGGAAGCAAGGATTGGACAGGGCTCTAGAGGTCTCCAAGGTAGCCAGGAAGGAACTGAAGAATAGACTTAGGAGAGCTAGAAGAGGGTATGAAAAAGACTTGGCGGGTAGGATTAAGGAAAACTGCAAGGCATTCTATATTTATGTGAGGAACAAGAGGATGGCCAGAGTCGGGGTAGGGCCAATCAGGGATAGTGGAGGGAACTTGTGCACAGAGTCAGAGGAGGTAGGGGAGGTCCTTAATGAATACTTTGCTTCAGTATTCATCAGTGATAGGGATCTTGACGTTTGTGAGGACAGCATGAAACAGGCAGATATGCTCGAACAGGTTGATTTTAGGAAGGAGGATGTGCTAAAATTTTTGAAAAACATGAGGATAGATAAGTCCCCTGGGCCAGACAGGATATACCTAAGGTTCCTACGGGAAGTGAAGGAAGAAACTGCTGCCCCTTTGGTGATGATCTTTGCATCCTCACTGTCCACTGGAGTAGTTCCAGATGATTGAAGGGTGGCAAATGTTTTTCCCTTGTTCAAGAAAGGGAATAGGGATAATCCTGGAAATTATAGACCAGTCAGTCTTACTTCTACAGTGGGCAAATTATTGGAGAGGATTCTGAGAGAAAGTATTTATGATTATTTGGAAAAGCACAGTTTGATTTGAAATAGTCAGCATGGCTTTGTGAGAGGCAGGTGATGCTTGATGAGGGGAGAGCAGTGGATGTGGTGTTTGTGGATTTTAGCAAGGCATTTGATAAGGATCCCCATGGTAGGCTCATTCAGAAAGTAAGGAGGCATGGGATTCAGGGAAATTTGGCTGTCTGCATACAAAGCTGGCTGTCCAATAGAAGACAGAGGGTATTAGTAGATGGAAAGCCTTCAGCCTGGAGCTTGGTGACCAGTGGTGATCCGCAGGGATCTGTTCTGGGACCCCTGCTCTTTGTGATCTTTATAAATGACTTGGATGAGGAAGGGCGAAGGGTGGGTTAGTGAATTTGCTGATGACACGAAGGTTGGTGGAGTTGTGGATGGTGTGAAGGGCTGTTGTAGGTTGCGACGGGACATTGACTGGACGCGGAGCTGGGCAAAGAAGTGTCAGGGGATTCAACCCAGAAAAGTGTGAAGTGATTCATTTTGGAAGGTTGAATTTGAATGCAGAATACAGGGTTAATAGCAGGAATCTCGGCAGTGTGGAGGAACAGAGGGATCTTGGGGTTCACGTCCATAGATCCCTCAAAGTTGCGACCCAAGTTGACAGGGTTGTAAAGAAAGCGTATGGTGTGTTGGCTTTCATTGGCAGGGGAAGTGAGTTTACGAGCCTTGACGTTATGCTGCAGCTCTATATAACTCTGGTTAGACCACACTTGGTCGCCTCATTATAGGAAGGATGTGGAAGCTTCAGAGAGCGTGCAGAGGAGATTTACCAGGATGCTGCCTGGACTGGAGGGCAGGTCTTATGAGGAAAGTTTGAGGGAGCTAGGGCCTTTTTCATTAGAGGGAAGAAGGATGAGAGGTGACTTGAAGGAGGTGTACAAGATGATGAGAGGCATAGATAGAGCGGATAGCCAGAGTCTTTTTCCCAGGGTGGAAATGACAATTACGAGGAGGCATAATTTTAAAGTTATTGGAGGAAGGTACAGGGGAGATGTCAGAGGTAGGTTCTTTACACAGAGCGTGGTGGGTGTATGGAATGCATTGCTGGCGGTGGTAGTGGTGTCAGATACATTGGGGACATTTAAACGATTCTTGGATAGGCACATGGAAAATAGTAAAATGTAGGGTATGCAGAGTAGTTTGATCTTACAGTAAGATGATAGGTTGGCACAACATCTTGGGCCGAAGGGCCTGTACTGTGTTGTACTGTTCTATGTTCTATGCTCACTTTCCAAGTGGGTCATGAGATTTCAGTAACACTCAAGACAAAGATACTCACTCAAAAAGGCTAGTCCGGCCATTGTTCTTTGCAATGTTCCAAATCTTTCCAAAGCTTCCAACATGGATTGATCCCTGAATCAGCACAGCCAGAAGACCAATCATCATGATGCACAGCTGGAATACATCTGTCCAGACAACAGCCTTAATACCACCCTGTGAAGACATGACAAATAGCAATAGATTTAACTCAGTGGCCAAGTGAGAGATGCTAACACTGCAAGTGGCTGCATTATGGTCCCGACAGATTATCAATCCAGTTAAATTTTGAATGCTCTGTAACTGACTCCCAAATTTATAGGAATAGAATTAGTTATTTGGCTTCCCAAATATTTCCTTCTCCTAGGCTTCTGTAGTAGCAGACATTTCTATCTAGTCAATACCTTTCTAAATTTTAAAAAACACAATTAAATCAACCCTTAGGATACTCTATTTTAGGCAATTGAAGCCTAACGTCTCTGATTTTTCACCAGAATCTAACCTTTAGAACTCAGTTTACATTCTGTTGAATCTCTGCTACATTATCAGGTACAGGCTGGTTATGGAAACATATGGTTTTCTGTCCATAACCTCTTAGACCTGGGGTGGGACAAATGATCTAGGAGTTCAAATCCCACAAAAGGTAGCTGGGGAAATTAAATTCAGTTATTCCAATAAAATCTTTAATTAAAAAGCTGGTATTATTGATGGAGACCATGAAAGTACTGATTGTCATTTAAAAACAAATGGTTTTGGTGTCCTTTAACCCTTTCATGGTTTGGCTTACATATTATTCCAACAATACAGTTGATTCTTAACTACAGATATTTTTATATCAACTGTCTCCGTCTTAAAGGACCTCTGCCAGCCTGGTCTTGCAGCAGTAGGTGAAGAAGGGTCTCGAACTGAAACGTCAGCTTTCCTGCTCCTCTGATGCTGCTTGGCCTGCTGTGTTCATCCAGCTCTACACCATCTCTACAGCCAACTTGTTCCAGTATAGCTCCAACACTGGTATCTACCTGAATGTTTTCCCAGATACAGGCTATTCAAAACTGTCAAGGGAAATGACTCAGGGTGACACACCAGCAGGCAATCTGCCATGACCTGCCTTTGGAGCAGAAAACTCATGGAATGGAATAGAATTCCCTGTCCACAAAAAGGCAGACAAAATCCTG
>NC_063354.1:3899985-3911998 GCF_021869965.1 Rhincodon typus | reverse complement strand
TAAGAGTCTAATGATGACCATGAAACCATTGTCAGTCATTTGGTTCGCTAATGTCCTTTCGGGAAGGAAATTGCTGGTGGGTCACTCTTAACTACTCTCTACAGACGGACAATAAATGCTGGCCTGGCCATATTCTATGAACGAATTAAAAAACAAAGGGTCATTAACCTGAAGCATGAACTTATTGAATTTATCCAGCATTTTCGGGTTTTACTTAATTTCCCTGTTTCTGTCTTCACAGATACTCCCAGACCTGCTGTGTTTCTGCAGCATGCTGTGTGTTTGTTTGGGATTTCCAGCATCCACAGTGTTTTGCTTTTATTAGACCAGAATATGAACCTGGTAACAGGTGTCAAGAGACTCCAAGCTATCTTCTGACTGAAGGTTCCATCAGCCATCTGATCAGTGTTTTAGGTGAGAGATTTGTACCATCTCATCTTATTAGGAATGACTTATCAGACTATTTAACAATAATTGATGAAAAGTGTTTCGTCCAAGATTTTGCGTTAATCTCCCTCGACTGCACGGATATTTGATGCTATCAATCAATGCTGACTTTAGCAGATAAATCAGGTGACCTGGGTTATATTTGTGAAGAATCAGAGACTTTGTGATCCCCTTTAGGATCAAACTGTTCCTACTGCAGAAAATCATACAGTGAAGGAAAGACTAAAAAGTGAAGACAAGAAAAATCCAAAATGTCATGACTGGAGGATTTCCATAGCACTGTACCATCAATGTGCATTGACATTACCTTCATTATGAATGTTTCCTTAGAACTAGTGGTGTTGAAACAAAAAGGATCATGTAGGAATCACTGGCTATGCCAGCATTCATATTCCATCCCTAATTGCCCAGAGGGCAGTTAAGAACCAACCACATTGCTGTGGATCTGGTGTCACATGTAGGTCTCTCTATAGGTCATTAGGGAACCAGATGGATTTTTATGACAATTGAACAGTGGTTACATGGTTGCCACTGTTTTTTTTTGATTAAACTCAAATTTCACCATCTGCTGTGGTCGTCTTTGAGCCCATGCCCCAGAACATTAGCCTGGGGTTTGTGGATGACTGTCCCAGTGATGCTAACTGCTCCTGTAGCCACATTTGTCTGCTATTCTACCTTCAGAAAGTGAGAGCGCAATAGTGAAAAACTGGAAGACGTGACTAAATTTAGCTTTACCTCGTAAGTACTAATAATGTTTAGTCGGTAGAAGAGTGGAATGTAAACCAAGCAAACGGTTATCGTTGTAAGTATTCTAGCAACGTTCAGCATCAGAATATTCAACCCCGTGTTGTACACTTCAGCTGGATAGCCAATCACTGTCACCATGAGCAGAAAAAGCAGAAGATTAGTCTCAAACAAAACATTACAGGATTTAAACATCAATAATACATCAACTTTAGAAAGCTGGAAATCTGAAGGTAAAGATAACAGTTGACAAAGCAGTCAACGTCTCCACATAAAACTCAAACACCATGAGGGTGAAGACACAGGATACATGCTCCTGATTTCCCGGGACATGTTCAATACTTTGTGGCATTTCCCACGGGGATTGCTGGATTGTACAATTAGCCCTCTCTGCAGCTAGTCCACACTATAGATTCCGTAAGCAGGCTGGAGATTTTTATTGCAATCTTGATTTCATTTCCATGATTGTGGTATTATGTCCTGAACACTCTGAGGAATGGCTGCACATTCAACAAGAGGCCTAGGTTTATGTGAGGCTAGAACAATTTAATGTTAGCCTGCTTGTCTTCATGCCAGATTATAGCTTTGAAGGGAGCAGTCATTCTGCCTGAAGCAGATGATGTTGGAGGTTGGTGGGAAACAGTACAGGAGAAGAATGGAAATATTGTGCCAAAGGTCAGGGACAGGGCTCCAAGGTTTTAAGGCAAAGAGGTTGATAGAAGAGAGGTGTTATGTGGAGGGGCAACAGGATCTCAGAACAGACTACAGAAAGGCAGCTGGAGCAGTTTGTCACAGACAGCAATGCCGGGAGTCTTGCCCCATAGTATTGGAAGATAGTATTGGAAAAAGTTCAATGTCATCATGTGGGGTCAACAGAGTGAATGCATCTTTAAAAGGTTTTGGCTCAGTAAATGCACTGCCAATCTCTCCTTCCGCTCAGTATAGCACATCCCATCACATGGCCAGCCACAAGCTTGACCATGAAGACTCAATCAGTAAGATTTAAGGCAATTAAGGACCAATATGGAGCATTAAACTTTCTCAGTCATGAAGGAGAAATCAGTTCCAGTGTAATACACAACCCAAGTGGGTATATATTTCGGGAACTTTGGCGGCAGTGTGAGAACATAAGAACATAAGAACTACGAGCAGGAGTAGGCCGTCCGGCCCTTCGAGCCTGCTCCGCCATTCAATAAGATCATGGCTGATCTTTTCGTGGACTCAGATCCACTTACCCGCGTTCTCACCGTATCCCTTAATTCCTTTATTGTTCAAAAAAATATCTACCTTATCTTTAAAAACGTTTACTGAAGTAGCGTCAACTACTTCACTGGGCAAGGAATTCCATAGATTAACAACCCTCTGGGTGAAGAAGTTCCTTTTCAATTCAGTCCTAAATCTGCTCCATCTAATCTTGAGGCTATGCCCTCTTGTCCTAGCTTCACCTGCCAGTGGAAACATCCTCTCGACTTCTATCTTATCTATTCCCTTCAGAATTTTATATGTTCTGAATTCCAATGAATATAATCCCAATCTACTCAGTCTCTCCTCATAAGCCAACCCCCTCAACTCCAGAATCAACCTAGTGAACCTCCTTTGCTCCCCCTCCAGTGCCTGTACATCCTTTCTCAAGTAAGGAGACCAAAACTGCACACAGTACTCCAGGTGTGGCCTCACCAGCACCTTGTACAGCTGCAACATAACCTCTCTGCTTTTTATTTCAATCCCTTTAGCAATGAAGGACAAAATTCCATTTGCCTTCCTAATTACTTGTTGTACTTGCAGACCTACCTTCTGTGATTCATGCACAAGGACACCCAGGTCCCTCTGCATAGCAGCATGCTGCAACTTTTTACCATTCAAGTAATAATCCTTTTTACTATTACTCCTGCCAAAATGTATGACTTCACATTTATTTACATTGTATTCCATCTGCCAGACCTTTGCCCACTCACTCAATGTATCTATGTTCCTCTGCAAAGTTTCACAGTCCTCTGCACACTTTGCTTTGCCACTCATCTTAGTGTCATCTGCAAACTTTGACACCCTACACATGGTCCCCAACTCCAAATCATCTATATAAATTGTAAATAATTGTGGTCCCAACACCGATCCCTGAGGCACACCACTAGTCACTGACTGCCAGCTAGAATAGCACTCATTTATCCCCACTCTTTGCTTCCTGTTAGTCAACCAATCCTCTATCCATGCTAATACTTTACCCTTAACGCCATGCATCCTTATCTTATGCAGTAGCTTCTTGTGTGGCACCTTGTCGAAGGCCTTCTGGAAATCTAGGTACACCACATCCACTGGGTCCCCATTGTCCATCTCACTCGTAATGTCTTCATAGAATTCCAAAAGATTTGTCAAGCATGACCTGCCCTTCATGAACCCATGCTGCGTCTGCCCAATGGGACAATTTCTATCAAGATGCCTTGCTATTTATTCCTTGATAAGCATCTTCCCCACTACAGAGGTTAAGCTAATCGGTCTATAATTCCCCATCTTTTGTCTACTTCCTTTTTTAAACAGTGGTGTCACATTTGCTGTTTTCTAATCTGCCCCAGAGTCCAGCGAATTTTGGAAAATTACCGCCAGTGCACCTGCTATTTCTCCTGCCATCTCTTTTAGTACCCTGGGATGCATTCCATCAGGGCCAGGGGACTTATCAATCCTTAGCTCCATTAGCTTGCCCAACACTACCTCTTCCGTAATAATGATTGTTTCCAGGTCCTCATCTACCTTCGTCTCTTTGTCAATTACTGGCATGTTATTAGTGTCCTCCACTTTGAAGACCGATACAAAATACCTGTTCAATGCCTCGGCCATTTCATCATATCCCATAACTAAATTCCCCTTCTCATCCTCTAAAGGGCCAACGTTTACTTTAGCCACTCTTTTTCGTTTTATATACTTATAGAAACTTTTGCTATCTGTCTTTATATTCTGTGCTAGTTTTTTCTCATGTTCTGTCTTACTTTTCCTTATAGCTCTTTTTGTGGCTTTCTGTTGACCTTTAAAGTTTTCCGAATCTTCTAGTTTCATGTTGTTTTTGGCCACTTTGTATGCCTTCTCTTTCAATTTGATAGCCTCCCTTATTTCTTTAGACATCCATGGCAGATTATCCTTTTTCTTACAGTCCTTCCTTTTCACTGGAATACACTTTTGCTGAGCAGTTTGAAAAATTGCTTTGAAAGTCCTCCACTGCTCGTCAACTGTCCCACCATAAAATCTTTGTTTCCAGTCTACTTTAGCCAAGTCCTCCCTCCTTCTATTGTAGTTCCCCTTGTTCAAGCACAGGACCCTGGTATTGGATTTTATCTTCACACTCTCCATCTGTATTCTAAATTCAACCATACTGTGATCACTCCTTCCAAGAGGATCCCTAACTATGAGGTCATTAATTATTCCTGTCTCATTACACAGGACCAGATCTAGGATAGTTTGTTCCCTTGTTGGTTCCATTACATACTGTTCAAGAAAACTATCACGGATACACTCAACGAACTCCTCCTCAAGGCTACCCTGACCGAGCTGGTTCGACCAATCTACATGTAGATTTGGTGCAAAGGGGAAGAGGCGCTTTCTGTTTCCTTTCTCAGCTCATAATTTGTAAGGTTTTCTTTTGTAAGGATAAACTGAAACCCAGGAGCAGGGGCCCAGCAGAAAACTTAGAGTGACCTCACAGAAAACCACAAGTCCATTGGTTGGCAACAGCTGCTAATTTGGCTATCTGTTATAGTTACTTTCAGACTGAAGGTAAATAGGAGAAACATGAACAGATTACAAATTAAAAGCGCAGTAGTAAATTTTTAACACAAATTAAGAACAAAACGAAAGAAATAGAGATGCCGGGCCAGGCAATGTGTTGTACTCACATGATGTGGGAGCTGGTGGACCCCAATGTGGTTCACAGTGATCACATCTATAGTATGTGTTGGTTGCTTGAGGAACTGTGCCTCAGATTTGATGAGCTGGAGTCTGAGCTTCAAACACAGTGAGGGGCAGAGTTACCTGGACGCTGTGTTTCAGGCAGCAGTCACACTCCTTCAATTAACTAACTCTAGTGGTCAGCTACAGGAGGGTGCGGCTACAAATGAGGCAGGTAGAGTAATCTAGGAGGTAGTGCTGAAGGATCCTCAGCCCTTGAGCTTGACTAACAGTTTTGAGGTCTTGCTCCCTATGTGGATGAGAGTGGGGGCTGTAGGGAGGATGATCAAACTGACCATTGTACAACAAGTGATTGGGTGGTGTGGGGAAGTAAGGAGAAATTACCTGGACCGGATGGACTACACCCCAAGGTTCTGAAGGAGATGGCTGAGGAGATTGTAGGGGCATTGGTGGTGATCTTTCAGGAACCACTGGAGTTAGGGAGGATCCCAGAGGACTGGAAGATGCCTAATGTAACCCTCCTGTTTAAGAAGGGAGGGGGGCAGAAGATGTGAAATTATAGGCTGGTTAGCCAGTCTTTGGTAATATTTTAGAGTCCATTATTAAGGATGAGATTGCAGAGTACATGGAAATGCACAGTAAAATAGGGCTGAGTCAGCACAGATTCATCAAGGGGAGGTCATGCCTGACAAATCTGTTCAAATTCTTTGAGAAGGTAATGAGCAAGTTAGATGAAGGAGAGCCAGTGGACATGATCTGTCTGGACTTCCAGAAGGCCTTTGGCAGGGTGCGGCACAGGAATCTGCTAAATGACATCGGAGCCCATGGTGTTAGGGGCAAGGTACGGGCATGAATAGAGGATTGGCTGACTGGAAGAAGGCAGAGAGTGGGGATAAAGGGATCTTTTTCAGGATGGCAACTCGTAACTAGTGGAGTTCCACAGGGGTCAGTGTTGGGGCCATAACTATTCATGTTATACGTTAACAATCTGAACAAATACACTAAAGGCAATTTTGCTAAGTTTGCAGATGACAGAAAGACGGTGGAAGGACAGGTTGTGTTGAAGAGGCAGGGAGGCTGCAGAAGGATGTGGACAGGCTAGAAGTAGAAAATACAATACATTGTGGGAAAGTGTATGAGGTTATGTCATCAGTATTAATGTGGACCACAACCTCTAGCAATTTACTTTACTTTTCAGAATATCCTGTGCCCTCTCAGAGACCTCTTTGATCCTGGCACCTGGGAGGCAGCACACCATCCTGGAATTTCATTTGTGTTCACTGTCCACCTAACTGTGCCCCTGACCATACAGTTCCCTATCGCTATTGTCCTCATCAACACTTCAACTCTCCCTGCTGTACAACAAATCCAAACACAGTGCATTGATCTGGCTGCTGCTGTTTCCCCAGAATATCCAAAACATTGTACTTGCTTGAGAGTGGCATAGCCAAAGGGGGCTCTCTTTTTGATAAAAATATACTTTATTCATAAAAATCTCTTTATCTGCAGTCACAGTCTTTGTGTGTCCAGAGCAACAAACACTGGAATTTGACATTCCCTGCAGGTGCAAAAACCAAAGGCATTTCTTACTCATGCAGGATAGTATTTACATAAATTCAGTCATCCAGAGGGTCTGGTAACTGAACAGACCCTTGTTATACTTGGGTAGAAAGACCTCAGATAGTGGCCATTCCCCACTGCATATTGAAGGCAACTGCCCCAAGCTTTAGTGTGCCCCTTAGCAAGTATTCCTGGACCTTGGAATATGCCAATCTGCAACACTCGGCTGAGGTCAACTCTTTACACTGGAAGACTAACAAGTTGTGGGTGGACTGAAAAGCATCTTTCGCTGAATTGGTGGTCCACAGGGGACTTCTACACTGCCTGCCAACTTACCCTTCCTGGCAGTCATCCATCTATCTGTCTGAGCCTTTGGCACCAGCTCCTCTGTGACCTCCTTCTCAGTTGTAGTGAGCAGAATGAACTCTCCCAGAATCCTCCTCTGTCACTCCCCATCCCTCCCTCTGATTAATCTGGGATAGTCAGCCATGGCACTGTCGGGGGAAGATCATGTCTCGCAAGTTTGATGGAATTTTTCAAGGTGTGTTGGTGCTTAGGTGAGAGTAATGCAGTTGATATAGTTTACATGGAATTCACTAAGGATTTTGATAAGGTCTTGTGTGGCAGATGGTTAAGAAGCTAAAAGCTCATGGGATCCCAGGTAATGTGGCAAATTGGATCTAAAATTGGCTTTGTGACAGGAAGCAGAGGGTGATAGTTGAAGGGTGTTTTTCTTATTGGAAACCTGTATCCAGTGGTGCTAGGTCTCTTGCTGTTGGTTCTGTACATTAATAATCTAGACATGACTATAGGAGGTATGATCAGTAATTCTGCAGATGGCATGAAAATTGGTGCTGTGGTAAATAGCAACGAGGAAATACTTAGACTACAAGATGATATGCTTGTCAGTTGGGCTGAACGATGGGAATTGGAATTTAATCCTAAAAGTAGCAGGACTTGGTTGAGGTAAATATTTTTTATTCCATCTCCCTCTCACACCTACCACTACAGCAAGCTCACACCCATTTCACATCACCTCCACATACTACTAACTATTCAGCTCTGACAGGCATGTCACACAAACACATTGCAACACACTCACTCTCTCCCATTTTCTTCAGGAGAAGGTAGGGAGCAGTAACAAACCAGCAGGAATGGCCACACCACCACAGTTCCCACAATGGATGATGCTGCATTATTATCAAGCTGGTCCTGGTGTCATGATAAGGAGCATCATTGAAGATGTTCTGGACAACAGTATGTTTCTTTCCTTCGCACTTTCTGAAATGCCATTTCAGCCTCAGCCTCTAACCTGGTATAATGCCTGAACTGCAGATGCAAACCATCAACCTCTTGCTTTGCCCACTCCCACTTCACACTCTGCAATTCCCATGTGTGCGTTGATATTTTCAGATAACCTGGCCATTGACTGACGGCGGAGAACTAACACCTAAAGAGCAGAAACTCTGACAAACGGCCATCACTTGATGTGACACTTACAACAGGACATTTAACCGCACTCTGCATACTTTAATGGTAGGAGCTGGATATGAGGAGTCACCTTGAGAAACTGTAATATTCCTGACCAACAATAAATGTAATTCAAGCAAAGTTTGTAAAAGCTATTCAGCCTGGGAAGCATTGGCAGTTTCAGGTTATAGTAATGAGGTTATCAGCCATTATCTTATCAAATGGTGGAAGAGGCGCAGGGGCCAAATAGCCTACTCCTACTAGATAAAAACTGAAATAACTACGGATGCTGTAAATCAGGAACAAAAACAAAGTTGCTGGAAAAGCTCAGCAGGTCTGGCAGCATCTGTGAAGGAAGAAAACAGAGTTAACGTTTTGGGCCCAATGACCCTTCCTCAGAACTGATGGTGGCTGGGAAAATGTCAGTTTATATGCAGAATAAAGGGGAGGGATGGGGTAGGGAGTAAACGATAGGATAGAGCCTAAAGAGAGACAGAAGAGCAGTTGAACAGACAAAGAGCTGATAATGATCAGGCTGGGAGGATGAGTAGTTGTTAATGGGGACTGTTAGTGACTAATAACAGGTGGTGTGTAATGGCAGGCTATGTGGTAACAAGGCCTGGTGTGTGGGGTACGGGGCTGGGACATGGGAGAGTTTAGGCCCTAAAATTATTGAACTCGATATTGAGTCCAGAGGCATAGTCCCCAACACAGTATGGTGGTGATGGCTGAATGGACTTGGAGAGCGAGGATATAGATTGAAGAGGTATGGAGTTTTGGATGGTCTCAAATTTATGGGGCAGAGGATGTGAGGGATAGGCTAGGAGTGCATTGGAATAATCAAATTTAAAAATGCAGGAATGAGGGTTTGGCAGTAGATGAGCCAGTGCAGGGTTTAAGTTAGCTCATGTTATAAAGGTGGAAAGAGATAGCAGAGTGCAAAATGGGTATATGAAAAGGAAATTATTTTTGAGAAACCTATTGTGAGTTTGAGGATTCAATTAGCAGAAAAAAAACAAGAGGAACTGTTGCATGTGATGTATTTGCATCCTCAGAAGGCATTCTATCAGGTCACACGCAAGAGGTTAATATGCAGAGAGGTAATATATTGGCATGAACAGAGAATGTTTATTTTTATTCACACATGGGATGTGGGCGTTGCTGGCTGGCCAGCATTTATTGCCTGTCCCTAGTTGCCCCTTGCGAAGGTGGTGGTGAGCTGCCTTCTTCAACTACTGCAGTCCACCTGCTGGGGATTGACCCACAATGCCATTAGGAAGGGAATTCCAGCATTTTGACTCAGTGACCGTGAGGAAGCGGTGATATATTTCTAAGTCAGGATGGCGAGTGGCTTGGAAGAGAGCTTACAGGTGGTGGTGTTCCCATGTGTCTAATATCCTTGTCGTTGGGGTAACTCGACCCAATACGTTAACTCTGATTTCTCTCCACAGATGCTGCCAGACCTGCTGAGATTATCCAACAGTTTCTGTTTTTGTTTCTGATTTACAGCATCCGGAGTTCTTTCAGTTTTTATGCGGTGATAATAGTGTCTGGGACATTGTCTATAAGGTATGATTCTGTGAGTATGATTATGTCAGGCTATTGTTCACTGCCACTGGGAAGGTTAGCCTACTAATAACCGAAAATGCTATGGGTCCACAAGCTGTCAGGAGAATTACTTGTTGCTTTTCATCTGCCCCAATTTCATTTGCCCAGAAAATAATGCATTCTTTCCACATATTGGACCTAGTCTTTGATGACAGGATCAAACGAGTCAAGGTTCTCTAATAATGGCACAGTGCCAGAAATGCTTGTCCCAACTGAAAGATGACTATTGCGAATTTCTTTAGGAGTGTGCTTTTCTCTCATCACCACTGAAATAATTCCACAGGTGCCAGTATCCTGTCACCAAGTCAGCCTTTTGTACACGTGGAGAGTCTTTGATTCTGATTCAGCTCATCAGAGCCAGCTCTCAGTGAACTGGATGTCTGACACTCCTGTTTATATCCATCAGCCAGGGCTCCCTGATTGGACCAGGTTAACAGCCCTAATCAGGGAACTCATATTCTGTGGCTGACCTCATTGTAATCCTCACACTCTGCACCATACAACCACAGGAAGAACAGAAAGCAGCTATAATGTCTGTGCTGTCTGAATAAACTAGCTGTCCAATCTAATCTTGCTTTCCATCAATGGAATGTTGCTGAACTTCATTCAATAAATGGTCCTAGTCTCTTTTTTTTAATGGTGCTATCACACAGGCCAGAACCTGCTGTGTGAGACATGTGAGCTTGAATACACTGCAGAGCCTAGCTCTACTCTTCCACCCCTTACCTATATCCTGTGCAAAGTACAAGTCTGTGAGACAGCTTTCGCAATTTTGGTACTAGCCCCCAGATGTTAGTGAGGAGGACTTTGCAGGGTCGACAGAGCTGTTTCTGCTGTTGTCTTTTCTGGTGCCTAGGTCAATGCCAGGTGGTACATATAGCTTCATTTCTTTATTTAGACTTCATAGCAATTGATAAAATTGAATGGCTTACTAGGCCATTACAACAGACTGAAGTATGAGACTTTCCACTTGGGAATGATGACCTCACCTGACAAAGAGGTTATGCTCTGAAAGCTTGTGATTTCAAATAAACCTGTTGGACTATAACCTGGTGTCATGTGACTACGGACTCTTGGAAGCAAACAAAGATTGTGGAGATGGAGTCATCATTTTCTTGAGTTTAGAAGAATAAATGGTGATCTCATTGAAGCAATAACAAAATTCTTAAAAGGTTGATGCAGGAATAGTGTTTTCTCTGGCTGTAAGTGGTGGGTGGGGGAGGTGAATGATGGAAGATGGATGGGATCTAAAACCAAGGGGCGTAGTCTGAGATTAAGGGGCAGGCCAATTGAGACTTCAGATGAGAAGGAATTTCTTCACAGAGGGTGATGAAACTTTGGAATTCTGTACCCCAGAGAGCTGTAAAGGCTTAGTCATTTTTTATGGTCAAGGCAGAGATTGGTAGAATTCAACATGTCAAAAGGATATAGGCATAGTGCAGGAAAGTGATGTTGAATAGGCAATGCAGAGCTGAGGGGCCATGCTGCTTCTCCTATTTCTGAAGTTTCCATGACTCAATGCCATCAATACAAAGTTGAAGATCCCTTATCAGGCTGGTTCAAAATCTGAGTCAGTAGTCACATGACACCAGGTTATAGTCCAACAGGTTTATTTGAAATCACAAGCTTTCAGAGCATAACCTCTTTGTCAGGTGAGGTCATCATTCCCAAGATAGAAGGGAAAGGTCTACCCACATTAGTAAAGACTGCACCCCCACCTGATAATCGTTACCACAGGCTTTTGAATATATATTTTAAAATATAACAAAATTTTAAATGTAACATTAAGGAATCGAACCGGATTCCTGTGAATAAACAGCCCTAGGCATTAGGAAGTAATACCCAGCCTTCTAGCAGGGAGAAAGTAAGAACTGCCGATGCAGGAGTCAGAGATAACACAGTGTGGAGCTGGAGAAACATAGCAGGTCAGGCACAATCAGAGGAGCAGAAAAGTGGAAGTTTCAGGTCGGGGACCCTTCTTCAGAAATGGGGGAGGGGTAGGTGGCTCTGAAGTAAATAGAGAGAGGAGGGGTGGGGCTGGGGAAGGTAGGTGGGATGGTGATAGGTGAGTGCAGGTAGGCAGTGGTGAGAGGAGTGGATAGGTGGGAGAGAAGAGATAACAAGGTGTAAAGCTGGAGGAACACAGCAGGCCGGGCAGCATCAGAGGAGCAGGAAAGCTGACGTTTCGGGTCAGGACACTTCTTCAGAAAAAATCTGAATGTGGGTGAGGTCTGAGTAAACTAGCTTCAAAATCTCCCCACCCCTAACCTCATTCCATGACCAACCTCCC
>NC_063354.1:3837743-3899585 GCF_021869965.1 Rhincodon typus | reverse complement strand
TCTGATGAAGGGTCTAGGCCCGAAACGTCAGCCTTCCTGCTCCTAAGATGCTGCTTGGCCTGCTGTGTTCATCCAGCTCTATACCTTGTTATTTCAGATTCTCCAGCATCTGCAGTTCCTACTACTCTTGACCAGAAATGTCAGCTTTCCTGTTCCTCTGATGCTACCTGACCTGCTGAGTTCCTCTAGCTCCACACTTCTAGCAGGGAGGAGTGTTTAACAGGTACTGAAGTCAGCAGTGTTGGAATGTGGATGAATAAGATGCATTGTGAAAGCCCAAGAGCAGGTGATATAGATGTCTTGTAAGTATCATGAGATCATGGGAAGACTTAAGATTGTCTGTCACTGGCCATACAATCACATGATTAACTTGATTGAATGTGTATGTCATCAATTAATAATCTGATTGGTTTGTAATTGCCAAAGGTTGGCTAAAACAAATCTATTAAAAAAAAGCATGTTTCCTTTGTTCAGTGAAAAAACTTCTGGACCTTCAGAGATTTTCTTCCCAACAGTGTAACATCAACAATGTTTTGATACTAGAAGTTACTTGTTGGGCTGTTCATGGCTGAAACAACAAACCACAAGAGAATGATCATTGTCAACAGCTGCTGTTCTCAGAAATGGGGTGGTGGATATTACCTGAATTTTGTTTAACTAAAGTGTTGGAGTCCACAGAGCTGTGCAGTGCCTAATCGAAAGTTGATTTCAACCTTGAAACATAATTGCAAGATATGGGGACAAGTTGCTCCGTTTTAACCCTGACTTTGTACATTGCAGTTTCTAAGCAAGAGGCTGCAATGTAGAGAGCAGTCTTTAACCCATTGTAGTAACCAAGAGATCTACCAGTGTCCTTCCAAATCAAAAAAGCAATAAATGTGGAAATTTGTGCCAATCAATTCTTGGGCAGACTTTGTGATTTTCCTTATAATCAAATATGCAGCCAATTCATCATATTAAAGTGATGATTGGGAAGTAAATTTGCCTCAGCCTTGCAAAATAAATATCATGGGAATTGTTTGTTTCATTTTGATTAGGGTCAATATGTATAACAGCAAGTCTACCACTTTACTTATGATCTTAAAATTTCTAATTTTTTCCATTATGTATTGCAATCATACTTAGACCTTGGACACATTTTGCAATGTGCACCTTGTATTGGCAGAGGATTGCTATATGTATAATTAAAATTACACCAAGTGCAATGTGTTCTCATAACAATATACAGCCTTATAAATTTTAACCATGGTTCTTGGAAAATTTCTCATTTGTTTCTTTACTACCACTGATACGACCAAAATGCCTGCAAAGTTTAAGCTGAAATGGTCATTACTGCTTTTCAGGAGAATCTCTATGAGAGTCTTTAAATTGTTAGTGTACTTGATAGTGTACTTTACCTTACATTAACCGGATGTAGGTAAGTGGTGGAAGAGTAGGGCTCGGCTCTGCAGTGTATTCTAGCTCACATGTCTCACACAGCTAGTTCTGGCTTGTTTGACAGCATCCTTAAAAAAGAGACTAGGACTGTTCATTTATTGAAGTTTAGCAACATTCCATTGATGGAAAGCAAGGTTAGATTGGGCAGCTAATTTATTCAGACAGCACAGATATTATGGACTGAATGGCCTCTTTCTTTTCTTCCTGTGGTCCTAACTTTGGATAGAAATATATGGTAGACAGAGTAATGATCATAACAAAGTCAGCCAGGTGGACCTCACAGAATATGAGTTCCCTGATTGGAGTTGTTAACCTGGCCTATTAAGTTTTTTTAAAATTAAATCACAATGGTAGACAAATATTTTGTTTCTGTAGCATTACATGATTTCTGATAAGGAAACCAAAAATACCTACATGCAACAGCAGACATGAAGCTGGCAGCCAATGAGAAGGCAATTGGATAGGCAGATATTTGTCTGTTTCAAACAAAACAGAATGATGCAGTCATTAAAGTGACACAAAGTTGCGTTCTTTGTTATTTTTCTATAAGTGCCCAGTTCAATAGGTTTATTCACTGTCTCTAATTTTTAAATAAAAAATGCACTAATTTTTAAACTCTGCTTACCGGTTGCCCACCAGGAAATCTTCTGTTGTTCTCTGCCCTGCTCCGCCACGTTTAAAAGCATAAAACAGTCCAATTGCAGTGGACACTAACAGCATAGAGGCGAAAACAACATAATCCCATGCATGAAAGACATGATTCTCTGCCATAGTGGGCTCAGGATAAAGTTCAACAGTGCCAAGATCCAACAATTATTCGATCAGATCAACACCTGCAGCTAAAATTGTTCTTCCCTAGAACAAAAAGGAAATTATTTCATAAATCATATTTAAAGATATTTTAAAATCCAGTGGATTAGTACATAAAATTGTCTGCCTTCTGGAGTTCTTTCCACCATACAAAATGGTATTTTAATTTAAATTTGTCAAGTTCCCTTTTAAAGCTTTACTTTTTATTACAGTGCCCTTTAGTAATTGGTTTTGTTAATTTTATCCAAGTGTTTAATGCAACTTCCACAATTTTACCTGGAATGATCTCCAAAGCTTTGGAACTGCCTACTCGCAGTGGTCTCCTAGTTTTTTTTTGAAATTTCGTCGTTAAACACATACACATCAGAAGATACCACTTCAGTTGATAATGTACTGCATACTAAACTTCAAGACTAATTCACTGGATAAGTTGATGTCTTATGTCAGTGATTTAAACAGCCAATCACAAGCTTTAACAATTGTTGACGGAGAGAAAAAAAGTTTCAGCCTGTTCCGTTTCTTCAAAGAATGATAGGAAGATATAATTACTTGTTTCAAGTTAATCCAATGTCGTGATGCTTTGAGATGGGGTTTAGATAATCCCTCACTGTTATTCGACTAGCTTTTTATTGACTCTACGACTCTATAAGATGAATACAGATAAAATATTTCAATGATCATTGAGCTGTTAAACTCATTTGACCCATCTCTTTGAAAAATGAGATTCTATCTCTTTGATCTTTCTCCCTTCAAATAATATTAAGTTTAACTTTCCTTGTGTTGTTGGGAAGAGTTTAATTTAGTTTGACATAGGGGATGGGCAGTTGGTGATAGAAGAGAGAGAATTAATGTTTGAAAAAGAAAGCAGAAAATTAGCAAGCACATATGATTAGCAGAGGAAACAAAGGCTATAAAATAGACAACGAACCAGTTGCTCAGTTATGAATAGTATAACTTGCAAAATGAGGAGTCTATTGAACAAAGTGGTTGAGCTGAAGGCATTAAGAGTATATTAGTATTCATAGCCCCACTGAAAGTGCCTGGGATCAATGAAGGAGTACAATTTTGGTTATCCATGGCAACCGGTGAATGAATCAATTTTGATGCATGCTGGTCCAAACAAAATACTTATTTGTCACTCTGCAAACAACAAATGCTAAGCTACGAGATCCATTCTGCACTAGCATTATTTAAAGGGCCAGGCAACCAACATACACATAGGATAATGTTTAAGTTCTATCGTTGCAGAGTATTTGGACTTACTACTGTTTATGAAAATGTTTCAGTAAGTTCCTATATTTGCCAAAGAGCGTTCCTGTATCCTCACAGAGAGGCCAGAGAAGTAGGTGACAGTCCACACAAAGACTTGTTGCTGGTCCCTTTGAGCTTGCTGCACAACAGAGAAATGAATCTAAGCCTGTGCACAGCACTAGTTCTACAGTTGTTCTTTGTCAACTTGGACTGGACTCCTGTACAGGATGGGCCGAAGGGCTAAAAGGTAATGATGATATTTGACAGCTGCATGAGAAAATAGATTGTACAGAATGGGAAAATAGGCTGGGAAAGTTAATGATGATACTCAACAAGCTGCATGTCCTGTGAATCTTCCTTTTCTGGCCGAAGACGACACCTGCAGCTTGTTTCTCTGTAGTTGTGTTTTCTGTAGCAACCAGCAGTTTTGTCTTTTGTATCTGCTGCTTCCTGTGTTGGCTGTTTGTTACTTTGTATAAGAGAGAGAGAGTTGCATTCCAAGTCACTGGACTTCACCTCAGACTGGGATCGTGAACGGTGCTAGGAACAACCTCAGCCTCCAGACCAGATGTTGATTCACGGGTCCCTGATGTGCAGAAGGGTGTGAGGCTTATTGTTTCTTTCCTCTTTTTCACTTTTTATTTACTTAATGTGTTCCTTTCTTTTTTCGTCTTTTATTATAACTCAATAAATGTTGGTATTTAAACAAATTGCTCTTGTCAAGCCTTCTCTTAACTATATTTACCTGAATCTGAAAAGAACTGCTTGGATACGCTCTGTGATCCAAAACATTTTTGGCGATGAGGAAGGGATATGGGAAAATGTGTAAGAGAAGAGAAAAGCAACCTAATGCTCCGGAGACCTTCCGTATTCCAGGATGGAATGCGGCAGACTCGGGATTCAGGTCTGTAGCTAATATGTTAGCACAATTAGGACCCCTGAAAGGATGGGGGTCAGTAACAATCGGAAAAAGAGAACTGGAGACCAGGTTTCTACATTGTGCAAGTGCACTGAATCTTGTAAATGTGTTAACTCTTTGTGGTCTGGTTTGAATGCAACTTTGTTTGTTAGGAGCTAAATGTTGTCCTGTTTTTTTGTTCCCTGGAGCTCAAGAAATGGGGATACTTTGAAGTTTTAGTTTGCATTTTGGGAATATATGGTGATTGGAAAGTATGTTGCATGCCTGTATCGGTGTGGGTTAATGTCCTTCTAAGAAACCATCAGTCATTGTGTAAAGCAAAAATCTGCGAAATATTGATTCAAAAATTTGGTTTGTTAAGCTTGGTAAAAATTTGCCTTTTGGAATTGGCTCATGTTTTGTTTGAACTTGGGTAAATTTTAATTCAAGAATTTACCATGTTTAGAATTTCATTTTCTGGCCAGAGTGAACTTTCAAATACTGTTTTAACATGAGTGAATCTTTAATTCTGGATGATAAGATTGACTCATTATTAATATCCAAGTGGTAGAGACATTGGAATGTTAAAAATGCAACTCCCTGTGTGTGGGGAGTTTACAAAAGGCAAATTTAACGAAGGGGTGGGCTTTTCCTTCCTTCAATGAGGAGGATAGACAGATGACATAATTACATGCAGGAGTTTATGCCCCACCCTCTTTTTTGAATCTGTAGTTGATTAATACTAATTAATCCATTCTGCTTGACATGTAATGGGTGAAGCTTGTTGCTTTTTAGAAATTGGAGATACTGAATGCTGAACCCATTTGCAGAATTTCAACATCGCAACACAGTGATGGATGAGGCACCCTCAACACATCAAGCCATTCATCAATAACACATTTCACTGTTGGGGAAATATTGTGGAAATATTAATTGTAGTGAGTGTCAGGAATCTCAAAACTATGGAGGCTGAGTACACTTAAGCACATCATGAGAAAGACTATATTAAGACTCACATGTCCTGGCATTCTAAAACATTCAAATGGAATAGTTACTTGAAAATTTAAAGGGATTCTGGGACATGATAATGTGCATGCACACAGTCTCAATGGTTTCAATGCATACAAAAATGATTAGTGACTTTTAGGGAATAAACAGAATATTGAATTTGGACAAATTTACATAGAGATATATCAAATATCTAGAATGGTTCATCAAGTAGCTTAAAAAAATGGGTGATGTTAGAGAAAGAACAAACAAAGTATGTTGTGCCTGAATCAAACAGAAATGTTTTACCTCTGTTTTAAAATATTATAAGATTATGTTTCATGAAGTACAAATCTCCACAGCTCTCTGGAATTAGATATGGTAGCAATAGTTAAGTTCAAAATTGGATGAGACAAAATAATTAAGAGTGGAGACTGGTGACAGAAGACAAAAAATTTAGAATGGGTGGAAGTGGCAATTGAGGTTAAAATGCTGCAGTAGTGAAAAGGAGGTTTAGATGAGAGCACAAAACTGATAGCTTTCTCTTGGTGATGATTGTGTCCATGTCTTTCCTTTTAAGAAAACTGATTTCATGATCAAGCCACTGCTCAAAGCACTAGGACGATATGTGGAGAGATAAGTAAAGCCTCATAGATTGTTTGATAGGATCGTGTGGGAGTCAAGAATGTGTGACATAGTTTTGGGATACCGATATAAGTGTACAAAAGTGAATGTTACCTCGTAGGTAACAAACATGAGACGGCAAAAAACATGCACTGAAGAACGGGTCTCAGACACCTACATGTCAAAAGGATTAGTGTGGCTTGGAAGAGCAGAAAAACATAGTTTAAAAGATAAAACACTGACACAAAATCCATAGAGAAACTGACTTTAAAACAATGAAAGTGGTATTAGTGAAAGGGATTTACGAAGAATTACAATCAAAATAAAAAGTGTGATTGGTTACCATGTCAAAATGTTACAGAAATGAAAGAATATGGGTTCTGGGAGGAGTAATGGTGGCCTGAGTGAAAGGGCCCAACGGATGACCCACGCATATCCCATCCTGAGCGTCTGTATGATTAGGTGAAATTGTAATATGCTCTGACAGTTAGTGTATGTGAAAAAAGGCTGAGCTAAGACCCAGGTGGTGTAGGAGTCTATGGTAAGGGAACCCTGGGAAAAATAAATGGCAGGAAGCATAAGTTGAACGTAAAGCCTGATGAACATTGCAGCTGTACTGTTTAATACCATGTACATTGTAACTCAAAAGGGGGTCCCTACATTTGGAGATAGTTACCACTCAATGATACAATCATTCATAAAATTGGCAAGGAGGGAAACATAGTGAAGAAGTATCCTCAAGAAGGATATGGATCTAGACAGCTGAAGAAATTTTGAGTCCGTGTATGATGTTATTTTATGGTTATTGGGTGAAGTGATCTGTGGATAGGGAACTGGCAAATAAGAAAAACAGAAATTAAGGAACCTGAATCTGGTTGTTGTATTGTTCGTATTGATGATACTTATTTTCATTGTAGTTTTAATCTTCTGGTATAGGATATATTCTCTTATTATACATTCTTGCATGGCTATTGCTGATTTGCATTTTTATCTGCAATTATAACATGGACTGTCAAATATGATCAGGGGTGGATTGTATTGGATGGGCTGAAGGGCTAAAATTCTGATATTCGACAGCTGTGTGATGTTGAATGAGTCTTATTTATATTCCTGTACATGCTGAAGCCAGCACAAATGTGTTTTTCTGCGCCTGGCTGTTTGTTACACTGTATAAGAGAGAGAGTTTCATTCCAAGTCACTGGACTTCACCTTGGACAGGGATTGCAAATGGTGCCAGGAACAACCTCAGCCTCCAGACCAGCCGCCAATCGAGGGGTCCCCGATGGGCAGAAGGGCGTGAGGCTTAATGTTTCTTTCCTCTCTTTTTCATTCTTTTAATTTATTTAATAAATGTTCCGTTCTTTTTTGGTTTTTATTATTACTCAATAAATGTTCATATTTAAGGTCAATTGTTGTTGACGAGCCTTCTCTGAACTATGTTTAACCAAATCTGAAAAGAACTGTTTGGACACACTCTGTGATCCAAGGCAACTCTTCCATGTACTTTGCCAGTTACAGGAGGCTGTCAGCTAAGCAGCCAATGCACCAATCTCCATATGTGCACATCTCTTGGTATCTGCCACACAGGTCATCATACCCTGAGCCTGGCTTCAGGTTATAGAATAATGGAATCATACAGTACAGAAGAGACCCTTCAGCCCATCGAGTCTGTACGACCAAAAATATACAACTACTTACACACTAGTCTCAACTTTCCCACACCAGGCCCATAGCCTCGAATGTTTTGACACTTCAAGTGCTCACCCAATTATTTTTTAAAGGTTGTCAGGTTTCCAGCCTCAACTACCCTCCCAGGCAGTGCATTCCAGGTCTCCACCAGCCTCTGGGTGAAAAAAGGTTTTCCACAAATCTCCTCAAATCTGCCCAGTGCTTTTCATTCTAAAATTACACCCCTTGTTATTGACCCTTCAACTGAGGGGAATAGCTGCTTTCTGTCTACCCTGTCCCAGACCCTCATAATCTAATATACCTCCATCAGGTTCCCCCTTAACCTTCTCAGGCCCAAAGAAAACAATCCAAACTCATCCTACATCTCTTCATTGCTGAAATGCTCCATCCCAGGCAACATCCTAGTGAATGTCCTCTGCACCCACTCCGGCATGTCCTTCCTACAGTGTGGTGACCAGAACTGCAAACATTACTTTAGCTGAGGCCTAATCAAAGTTCTTTACAACTCCAAAATGACTTCCTTGCAATTATAATTTATGCCTTGACTAATAAAGGCAAGCATCTCATATGCCTTTTTAACTAACCTACCAAGCTGTCCTGCCACCCTCAGGGCTCTGTGGAAAAGCACCCAAAGATCCCTCTGTTCCTCTGAACTTCTTAGTGTCCTGTCATTCATTGAGTACTCCCTTGTCTTGATTCTTCTATGAAAGTGCACCACCTCACATTTATCAGAGTTAAATTCCAGCTTCCATTCATCAGACCATCTAACCAATCTGTTTACATCTTCCTGTAACCTAACACCTCCTCCTCACTGCCAACCAGTCACGTAAGACATAGGAGTAGGAATAGGCCATTCAGCCCATCACATCAGCTCTGCGATTCGATCATGCCTGATATGTTTCTGAAGGCCATTCTCCTTCTCCTGCCTTCGCACCGTGTCTCTTGGTCCCCTTACTAATCAAAGCCCTATCTATCCAGTTCTGAGGGAGGATCACCAGACCTGAAATGTTAACTCTGATTTCTCTCCACAGATGCTGCCAGACCTGCTGAGCTTTTCCAGCAATTTCTGTTTTTGTTTCTGATTTACAGCATCTACAGTTCTTTCGGTTTTTATTCCCTATCTGTCACTGTCTGAAATGCACTCAATGACTTGGCCTCCACATCCTGCTGTGGCAATGAGTTCCACAGATTCACTACGTTCTGGCTGAAGAAATTCTTCCTAATTTTAGTTCATCCCTTCACCCTGAGGCTGTGCCCTTGGGTCCTAGTCTCTCCTATTTTCCCCATGTCCACTCTATCCAGGCCTCTCAGTACTTTATAAGTTTCAACCAGATCTCCCCTCATCGTCCATCGAGTACAGACCCAGAGTTCTCAATCACTTCTCATATGATAAGTTCTTGTACCATCATATATTTGTAATGCACAGATCGCAGCTCTATTCTAGTTCTCACTTTTTAAAAATTGACAGGATGTGAAAGTTGCTGATTGATGGTCCTTTTTTAATCCCCGTCCCTAACTTGCCTTGAGGTGGTGCTGAGCTGAAGCTGGCATGTTGTAGGAACAGACAGTGCCATTGGGAAGGGAGTTCCAGGTTTGATTGGATGGCAGAGAAAGAATGCCAATACTGTTCTGCGATGATATTTGGCTTGTCACAGAGCTTTCAGGTGCTGATAACTTTTCCACATATTTGCAGCACTGTTCTCCCAGGTGGAGCTATTGTTAACTCTACCTCAGGCAGCACACAGTATCTGTGCTCGCTACTGCTTTTAAATAGGCAGGCATGCCATCAATATTACCCGCACTACCCATCAGCTGCACATCTGTGGCAGGTGGGGAGTGAGAATATCGGATATCGAAAGCACTGGCTAAAGGCAGTCAGGGCATCTTAAAGGATAAATACATCCTGTTTCAGACACCAGGGAACAATCTCTATTAATGAGTCATGTGTTGACAGAACATCAGGGAGTTGTTGGATGTTGCCTTGGAGACTCTAGTGCAGGTAAAAGATTGGAGCAGGAGCAGGTTATCTGATGAACTGTATTCAGACATCCAAACAAGGACACCTTGAAAAGCTTTGGAAAGTGGGGCTCACTCATGATGCTCACGTTAGGAGATGAATAGTAGGAATCTGGAGTGGGTGCATGTAGAAGGTAGAGGATGATGCAATCACATCTCCAAGAATATGTCCATCCAGAGCTGGCAACCCTACGGATCCCCAGTTGTTGCATACAGCAGTTGCTAACTGCAGACTTCAGATACAATGACATTTCTGTCTCATTTTCTTCAGAAAACTTAACAAGGGCTTTGTTTGTCACTAGATCCCAGAATTCTCTATTCATGTACAATGCACAATGGTAAAACAAATCTCTGCTTAAAAGCCTAATTGATTTTTGTGTCATCCTCATGGAAACATACCTTACTGACAATGTCCCAGACACCACCATCTCCATCCTTGGCGGTGTCCTGTCCCACTGGCAGGACAGACCTGGCAGAAGTGGCAGCACAGTGGTATACAGTCGGGAGAAGGTTGCCCTGGGAGTCCTCAACATTGACTGCGGACCCCATGATGTCTAACAGCTTCAGGTTAAACATGGGCAAAGAAACCTCCTTCTCATTACCACGTACCATCCTCCCTCAGCTGATGAATCAGCCCTCCTCCAAGTTGAACAACGCTTGGTGGCAAAGGCACAGAATGTACTCTGGGAGTCCACCACCAAGAGTGACTTGGCAACTACTGATCAAGCTGTCCAGGTCCTAAAGGATGTAGCTGCTAGACTGGACCTGCAGAAGGTGGGAAGGGAACCAACAGCATTGTTAATAATATTATCAACTTTTGCCCTGAGTAGGGAACGTAACCTTTGGCAATTGTATTATTTGTCTTGCCGGAAATTGCAAAGAAAGGTTTAAAATCTTTATGGAAATCTAGTCACGCACAATCATGCCTCAAAATGATGCTATATTTTAGTTTTTGTACATATCTGCATAACATTGTCATGTGTGTCCATGATATAAGGCTACTCTATCATCCTGGATACCATTGACTCTTTGTCATCCATTCCCTACCTGCAAAAAAGTCTCCACGAAGACAAAGCTTCTGACTGTTAAATGTCATCCATGTCCCGAATAATCCTGAAAATGAACAATTTCAACCATTTTATTTCTAGATTTATCACAAGCTATTTATAAATGAATAACCATCATGCAAGATCAAACCACTCCCTGTATATAAACACATATAACAGGGCTTTTTTCACATCAGTTGGACTTAGCAAAGCAAACGTGACAGGTCCAGTAGGGAGAACAACCAGGATGGGAGAAAGTGAAAATTTTACTGGGACATAAGCATTACACACCAATTTCAGAAGTGATTGAGCCTGTCAACTGCTGCATGAGTATTGTAGTGATCAAAGTGTTAAGGTCAGGCAATAAATGCCATCATTAGTGATTAGAGGCCACTGATTTTAGAACTGGTACAGGACATGAACTTTTTGGGAAACCCAAGGCAGTGAGGAATACACATATATTTGCCATTCAACTGTCTTAAATAGAATCTTGTTAACTTCTTTCTTATTCATTCATGGGATGAGGGCCAGGGCAGAATTTCTTGCCCATCCTTAATTGCCCAGCAAGCAGTGAACCACACGGCTGTGGCTCTGGACTCACATGTAGGCCAGGCCAGGTAAGGGCATGAGTGAACCATATGGGTTTTTCCAGACATTCAGCAATGGTTCCATGCAATAGTTTCATGCTTATCATTATATTTCTACAAAACTTGCAATAAATCAAATTTTCCCCAATCCTTCAAAACTTAAGTCCTCAAAGAAATATTAGGTATCAAGTACCTTTGTAACACAATCAGTAATAGTTCATGGCACCACTGTTGAGACTATCGTCATGGTCCAGATTTATTAAATCCCAATAGTTGCATGGTGGAATTTGAATCCATGACTCCAGAGCATTTACATGGGCCTCTGTATTACTGGTTCAGTGAAATTGACACCACATTGCGACTATTCAAAGATATTGAAGTCCACCACCTAGAGTATATTCTGTATTCTCACTACCCTCAGTGCTTCTTCCAACTAGTGTTCTGCAAGTAGGAGGGCAAACTTGTCAGATGAGGGAGGATAGTATGAGATTGCGTCAAAGAACCAGACGATCAGGATCAGTGAGTGGTGAAAACAACCTTTTTATTGCACATTCACAGCAGCACAATGTGAGGCGAAATAGAATTCCAAAATTATAGCTCAAAAATAGCCTCTTTTATACAGAATTTATGCACACATAAACATTCTAACACTTGAGTGCTAAGTAATGACTATTGTACAAAAACTGTCTTGCAGGAAATCAGAGATGGTTTAAACACTTGCTAAGTGTTAACGGTTATTGCTAAGTCTTGATGGTTATTCTGATGAGATCAGAGTGTCTGCCCGATTTGTCCTTGCATAATTCTTGTTATTTCCAAAGTTAGAATGTTGATAAAAACATATCTGTGTTTTAAATAAAAGTTTGGGTTTCTATCAATCGTGGCTGTCTGTGACTTTTTTTTTCTTTATTCATTCACGGGATGAGTGCATCGCTGGCCAGGCAGCATTTGTTGCCCATCCCTAATTGCCCAGAGGGTAGTTAAGAATCAACCACATTGCTGTGGGTCTGGAGTCACATGTAGACCAGACCAGGTAAGGATGGCAGTTTCCCTCCCTAAAGGGCATTGGTGAACCGGATGGGTTTTTCCCGACAATTGACAATGGATTCATCGTCATCATTAGATTCTTAATTCCAGATATTTATTGAATTCAAATTCCACCATCTGCTGTGGCAGGATTCGAACCCTGGTCCCTAGAATGTTATCTGGGTCTCTGGATTAACAGTCCAGTGATAATACCACTAGGCCATTGCATTTTATTTACTATTGCCTATTCATTCAGTTTCACAGTCGTGTCTGTCTGTGAGTTGTTTACTATCGCTCATTCATTCATTCAGCTTCACGGTCACATCTGTTATGGTAGCGCTGTCAGTTTCATTCATACCTTCATTCATTCAAAGTTGCGTGGTTCTGGACATAGCGCTATTAGTTTCATTAGTAGGTTAAAGGTTGCTTATATACATGGCATTGAATAAAAACTTGGGGCAAGGTAAATCCTGTTACCTACAGATCATAATATGCATAATCTAGTGCAAGAAAGTCAGCAAGAAAGTAGCATTTTATTTTTAAAGAAGAGGGCTAATCCAATTATCATCTTCGAATGATTCTTGGAGCCATGCTGGCTGGAGAGGGGTTTAGAGTAAAGGGTTGGGGATCACAGCTAGATTTTAATATGAAAAGCACTACTTTTGGTGTGGAAGTGTAAAAATGCTTTATCCTGTGGTATTTATGCAGCTTTGTTAGCCATTACACATGATTGCATCTTTGAGTGGAATGTCAGCCTTGTTAAATGGAGCTATGTACATAGCGCATTACGCATGACTGCACTTTCAAGTGGAAAGCAATTGCATCCTTAAGTGGGTTGTAACTTGATATGGTAATACACTTCTCAGTCAGTCTGAATGGGGTAGTTAGTGCACATAAGTCTGCAGTTAATATTACATGCCATCATGAACAGTGATACAATCATGAATAATTGTTAATGGACATGAGAGTTATGATATATCTGTAGTTAGTAGTTACAACTAGTAGTTTTCCTTGTATTTATTTGAGCTGATGGTATGAGACTTTATTGGGTCTGGAGTCAATATTGTGATTTTCAAGGATCACTCTGTAACTGTATACCTCTGAGTCACCATTCTGGTGAGTCAGTAAGACAGGGTGTTGCCAGGTCAGTCATTCAGTTTTATTCTTATTCAACAATTTTGAAGATTTTTGCTGCAACTAAATGGTTTTCTAAGCCATTGCAGAAAGTCAACCATGTTGCAGAAGGTCTAGAGTCACACATAGGCCAGAATAATCAAATTTCCTTTCTTTGATGGGCATTGGTGAACAAGATTGGTTTTTAATATGTAGGAGCAAAATTACTGCAGATGCTTGAATCTGGAGGGAAAACAACAAATGCTGGTGATCATAGTGGGTCAGACAGCATACATGGAGGGAGCAAGCTAATGCTTTGAGTCTAGATGAATTTGTTGATAATAAGCAAAGCAAGATTATTCATTTTGCACAATACTTACAAAAAGGAACTCTGTTTAGTTATATACTTTTCAGTTTTAAACTCTGAATAAAATATGCCTGACACAATATAATCTTGCAGGGTATGTTAAAATTCTTGTAATTGATGTAATTGAATATTGCAAATATGGAATTACTGTTAAGTTATTCAGGTAAGTCAGGAGAAAAGAAAATCAAGAACAATTAGTCAAAACAAATCACATGCTAAAATCACATCATTCAAGAAATAATTTCTTCACTTAATATTGTAATGCGTGGTATGAATTGTGGCCCTGAAATTGTTCAGCCATTAAAGTCTCCAAGCTGAACCTGTAGAGAACATGAGAACCAGGAGCAGGGGTAGGCAATCCAGCCCCTCGAGCATGCTCCAACATTTAATACAATAACAGTTGATATTATCTTGGGCTCAACTCCACTTTCCTGCCCACGCTAATGAAGAATTAGTTTATCTCTTCCTTAAATTTACTCACTGTCTCAGCGTCCATCAGATTCCAGGATAGTGAATTCCACAGGTTCACTCTTTTGAGAGAAGTAATTTCTCTTCATCTCTACTTTAAATTTTCTACTCCTTAGTCTAAAACTATGACATCTTGTTCTAGATTGCCCCCAATGAGGAAACATCCTTTCTATATCTATTTTATCAATCCCGTTTAGCATCTTATATACCTCAATTAGGTCTTCTCTTATTCTTCTAAACTGCAGAGAATTTGGGACTAAATTGCTCAATCTCTTTTCATAAGACAAACCCCTCATTTCAATTAATCTAGTGAACCTCCTCTAAAATGCCTCCAATGCAACCATATCCCTCCTCAAACAAGAGGATCTGAAATTGTATGCAATATTGCAGGTGCAGTCTCATTAATGCCTTGTACATTTGCAACAATACTTCCCGATTTATATACTCTATTTCTTTAGTAATAGATGCCAAAATTCCATATGCCTTTCTTATTACCTGCCAAACTTGCATATTAGTTTTTGGTGAATCCTGAACAAGGATAACTAGATCCCTCTGCACCAAAGCACACTGAAGTTTTACTCCATTTAGATGTTACCTTTCTATTCCTCTAACTAAAATGGATAACTTCCACTTATCCATGTTAAACTTCATCTGCCAAATTTTTGCCCATTCATTTAACCTACACATATGTATATAACTATTCACATATCCAGTTGTAAATTTCTTACTTCTTCATTTCAACTTGCTTTCCCACCTATTTTAGTGTCATCTGCAAATTTAGCTATAGTACATTCTATCCCTGCATCCAAGTCATTAATATAGACTGTAGATAGCTGAGATCCAAGAACCAGACCCTGTGGCACTCCACTAGTCACATCTTTCCAAACATAAAAAGACCTATTTCTCTGGACTCTCTGTTTTATGTTGTTAACCAATCCTCTACCCAAGCTAATGAATTATCCCTAACCCCATGTGATTTTTACCTTGTGTAATAACCTTTGTGTGGCATCTTATCAAATCCCTTCTGGAAGTTCAATATACTATATCTACAGGATCTGTATCTTTCCATGTTGCATGTTATATCTTCAAAGAACTCGAGAAAATTAGTCAAACATGATTTACCTTTCACATAATCAATCTCACAATTTCCCAACAACGTATGTTGAAGTAACTGGTCTGTAGTTTCCTACTTTGTGTTGCCTTCCCTATTTGAATAAGGATGTTAACATTAGCATTTTTCCAGTCCATAGGAACACCTCCCACATTCAGGGAATTTTGGAATATTATAGCCAACACTATCTCTGCTGTCACTTCCTTTAAGAACTTAGAATGTACATCATCGGGACCTTGGGACTCATCTGCCTGGTCGAGTTGGAGCAAAGGGTCTGTTTCTGTGCTGTATTATTGTATGACTCTAACCTCAGTACTTTGCTCAGTACTTCATAGAGTCCCTACAGTGTGGAAACAGGCCATTCAGCACAACAAGTCCACACTGCCCCTCCGAAGAGCATCCCACCCAGACCCATTGCCATCCCCATCCCCATCCCCTTTCCCTGTAACTCTGCATTTCCCATGTCTAATCCACCTAACATACACACCCCTGGACACTATGGGCATTTAGTATGGCCAATCCACCTAGCCTGCACATATTTGAACTGTGGGAGGAAACCCACGCAGACACAGGGAGAATGTGCAAACTCCACACAGACAGCCACCTGAGGGTAGAATCGAACCTGGGTCCCTGGTGCTGTGAGGCAGCAGTGCTAACCACTGAGCCACCGTGCTGCTCTTTTTTCCCTATTGGTGATCATTGCTCTTGGTTTCTTAATTATTTCTAGAACCTCTACATTACCTGTACAGGTGGGATGGTACAAGTGTCTTGAACTGTAAAAACCAAAGCAAAATATTGAACTAGTGATTCCACCATTTCTGTGTTTCCCACTATTAATCCCTAGTCTCATCCCCCTGATATTCACTTAGCTACTCTCTTCCTTTTGATATGCTTATAGAAGCTTTTGCTATCCATTTTGTGCTGGTTTTCTTTCATAACTTGCCTTTGCTCTTTTTATGACCTTTTCAGTTACCCTTTGTTGGGGATGAATCCCCAACTGTCCTTACGAGGTCATCCACTTAGTTAGGGAATAGACCTCTCTGATACAGGAAGTAATGTAATCTCAACACAGGTATGCCTAAAATCAAAAGCTGTACCTGGAAATAGGACTATCTTAGAAATTTAAGCTGGAGTTGGAGAAAAGACCTAAATCCCGACAACTTCAACGTTCCCCACCACCTTGGACCCCCCCCCCACCCACCCTCCCTTCCATACTCAGTCAGTTTATACTATAGGCTTCAAGGAAAGGCAATGGCCCAGTGGTATTATTGCTAGTTCATCAATCCGAAGACCCAGTTTTGTTGTGTGGTCGGGGTTCTAATCCAGCCAATGGTGGAATTTGAGTCCAATAAAAACCTGTAGTTAAGAGTCTAATGTTGACCACAAAATCATAATTGGAAACACCTACCTCGTTTACTAATGTTCTTTGGAAAAGAAAATTGCCATCTTTACCTGATCTGACTTACAAGGATGTTGCCGGGGTCAGAGGGTTTGAACTATAGGGAGACGCTGAACAGTCTGGGACTATTTTCCCTGATGCGTTGGAGGCAGAGAGGTTACCTTACAGAGGTTGATAAAATCATGAACGGCATGAATAGGGTGAATAGCCAAGGTCTTTTCCTCAGGGTAGGGGGTGTCCAAAGCTAGAGGGCCTGGGTTTAAAGTGAGAGGGGAAAGATTTAAAAGGGACCTAAGGGGCATCTTCTTCACACAGAGGGTGGTGAGTGTATGGAATGAGCTGCCAAAGGACGTGGTGGAGGCTGGTACAATTACAACATTTAAAAGGCATCTGTATAGGTATACGAATAGGAAGGGTTTGGAGGGATATAGGCCAAATGGGACTAGATTAATTTAGCACATCTGATTGACATAGACAAGTTGGACCGAAGGGTCTGCTTCCATGCTGTACAGGTCTATGACTTTATATGTGTTTCCAGACCCACTGAAATTTGGTCGACTCTTAACTGCCCTCTGGGCAATTAGGGATGGACAATAAATATTGGCCTGGACAGCGATGCCCATATCCCATGAATAAATAATATGATTTGGGGAGGCAATGGCCTAGTGGTATTATCGCTGGTCTGTTAATCCAGAGACCCAGATAACATTCTGGGGACCTGGGTTTGAATGCTGCCACAGCAGATGGTGGAATTTGAATTCAATAAATATTGTTTATTGTTGGAAAAACCCACCTGATTCACTAATGTCCTTTAGGGAAGGAAACTGCCATCCTTACCTGGTCTGGCCGACATGTGACTCCAGACCCACAGCAATGTGGTTGACTCTTAACTGCCCTCTGGGCAATTAGGGATGGACAAGAAATGCTGTCTAGCCAGTGACACCCTCATCCTGTGAATGAATAAAGAAAAAAAGATTCATGCTGAGCCATAATACTGATATGCCCCTAACAGCCCACATATGGAGACAGAATTATCTCCAACTGCAGAAATCAGCTGAGACTATAATCTTGGTGTAACTTTTGGGATCTCAACACTATATTTTTGAGGTATTTGCTCAGTTGAAACAAAAATGCGATTGATTCAGCTGTGGGCATGGTGCCAACAGAGTCTGAAGATCCAACAAAGGTATGGATAACAACAGCATGCGTGAAATATTGGAATCATCTTTTTCAGAACAAGAAACTGTAAAGATATACCTCAATTTACACACTGATGTTTGCTTTTCCTTCTTAATGTTTAACCATGTTAGGTGTATGGTGTGTTGGCTTTCATTGGCAGGGGAATTGAGTTTAAGAGCCGTGAGGTCATGCTGCAGCTCTATAAAACTCTGGTTAGACCACACTTGGAATATTGTGTTCAGTTCTGGTTGCCTCATTATAGGAAGGACATGGAAGTTTTAGAGAGGGTGCAGAGGAGATTTACCAGGATGCTGCCTGGACTGGGGGGCAGGTCTTATGAGGAAAGGTTGAGGGAGCTAAGGCTTTTCTCATTGGAGCGAAGAAGGATGAGAGGTGACTTGATAGAGGTTTACAAGATGATGAGAGGCATAGATAGAGTGGATAGCCAGAGACTTTTTCCAAGGGCGGGAATGACTATTACAAGGGGGCATCATTTTAAGGTGATTGGAGGAAGGTATAGGGGAGATGTCAGAGGTAGGTTCTTCACACAGAGAGTGGTGGGCGTGTGGAATGCGCTGCCAGCAGTGGTAGTCGAGTCAGATACTTTAGAGACTTTTAAACGGACTCTTGGATAGGCACATGGAGGATAGTAAAATGTAGGGCATGCAGGGTAGATTGACCTTAGTAGGATAATAGGTCGGCACAACATCATGGGCCGTAGGGCCTGTACTGTGCTGTACTGTTCTATGTTCTATGTTGTTTAAACTTTGAAAAGATTTTTACTGAGGATCTATTATTTAAACGGCTGCAGTCATCCATCACAAATTAACTTGTTGGAAGTCACCAAGGAAAACAATCACATTTTGCTAAATATTATTTGGGTCATAAAAATTGTGAAAAAACAAGTTCCACCCAATTTGCGTTCTACTATTTTGGTATAATGATACAAGAATAATTGTGTTGTTAACTAATCATGGCAATTAGTCCTTATCAATTAGTCTACAAAACCAACACCTACCCGATGGAAAATTTGGGAACCAAAGATGAAAGTGAGCTGTTCCTCCCAATAATTTTGCTCTTAAGTCATGTTTCAAGTTACGCATACAATGCAATCCAAAATATTATTTTCAGAAGACTGTAACCTTTTAATCAATCAGACCAGACCTCCCCAAATTGCAGTCATGACCCTAATTGGATCACAAATTGAGATTTTGGAGTTGCAAGTTCAAAGGAACCAATAGCTGCCATCATGGAGTGTGGACTGAATACTATAGCTACGAGAACCTCTGAATCCTTGGGTTTTTTCAAATGGGGAGTGCAGCCTGCAGATGTTTAAGACTAATTCCTGCTACAAAGAAATGGCTGTAGTAGATAAGTGTATTTTATTTAGAAAAAAACCCTGTAAGTTAAAAGTTTCCCACCATGCTTAATGTCTCCACCTCCACTACTCAGCGTGTGAAGGCCAATCCCACTTGCTCAATAACTCACGAATCTAAAATTCCACTCTGGGATATTAAAATAGGGTTACAAAGTACAAGTTTTGTGAAGTGCTGAATTAGACTATGAACCTGGAATATTTAGCAAAGTTAAAAATATATGATATAGCTAATTTAGAAAAGTTGTAGCTTTTCAAAATAACAAAGTTATGAGAAAGCAAATTTAGAGCTACTAGAAAATTTCAAAAGGAATTGTTCACAATTAGACAAAGTGGACATCATGGTATAAGAACTTGCAACTGTGTAATGCTACTAATGCAGAATAAAAAGCTAGAGACTTTACTGGGACTCTGGGCCTAGTAAAGTCAAGCATGTTGCCCGATGGTTTTCTTCCTGCCCTAAAGCATTTCCCCCACCTCCAACACTCTTTCTTACCAGCCTTGGTATAAAAGTAAGCAGTTGAATACAAATTCAGCCCCTTCCACTTGTGGATAAAGGATGCCCCAAAGGAACTTAAAACCACAGATTGTAACTGTTTACTGAATTTAGCAGTTCAGTTAGGATATCAACTTGAATTTATTTTGAGCAATTGGAATTCATCCAGGTTTACAGCCTGCCTTTGTGTTCTTGTGGCACAGTGGCAGTGTCTCTATGTCTGAGCCAGGAGATCCAACCAGCTCCAAATGTGTCTCATAACAGCCCTGAACAGATTGATCAGACAATATCTACAGCCTGAATTTTTCTTTATCATAATTAGCCAGTGACTAAAAGGCAGGTCTGGAAAGTTTTTTTTAAATTTATCCTATCAAAACTAATTATGACATTACACTCGTGCACCAAATCCCCTCTAAAGATCTAAAGAAAAGTCATATTGTATTCAAAATGATGACTATGTTTCTCTTGCCACAGGTACTACCAGACATACTGGGTTTCTGTCTGTTTTATTGCAGATCTCTAGCAGTCACAGTAGTTTGCTTTTATTTGATTCCTCTTAATTTTCTTTGCTATAAGATGAACAATGCCAGCTTCTCCAGTCTTCCCACATAATTCCGGTACCATTCTAGTAAACATATTCTGCACAAGCATAACTTCCATCCTTCCATAATTTATGCCTCTAAAAGGTAAAGCCAGGGATTCCATACACTGTTTTAAATAATCTTCTCAACTTGTACTGCACCTTCAGAAACATTTTATTATTCATTCTGGAATGTGGATGTCACTGGCTGAGTCAGCATTTATTGCCTATCCCTAATTGCCTGCAGAATGTGGTGGTGAGTTTTCTCCTTAAACTAATGCAGTCCTTCGGGTATAGGAACAAACACAGTGCTACTAAGTAGGGACATCCACGATGTTGACCCAGTGACATCCAAATCATGGTGATACACTCAAAAGTCAGGTTGGTGTATGCAACAACACCCCAGGCCTCTCTGCTCATTCACCATTTAGTTTCTGTTGCCAGTCCTCATTTTTCCTACATAAAATCTATGAGTTAACATATATCTGCACTCAATTTCATCACTGAATCCAAGCACTTACCAATTTCAGCAGCGTTTTGATGCCCTCTTGAGGTCCATTTCCCATCCATTGGTTATCAGTAGATAATTGTTCTGCTTCTTATGGGTAATGTTTGGTTGTGAGGCATCCATAATAACACAACTGTTAGTCTATTTATCCAAAGATTGTCTCTTTCATGAAAGATGTTTCAGAAAGTAGGTCATAAGCTCAGAAACTGAAGTACGTCATTCAGAACACTCAGTCTGCTCCACCATTCAATAAACTCATGGATAATCTAATAATCCTCAAATCCAGTTCCCTGCCTTTTGCCCATAACTTTGGATTCCATTATTGATTAAAGATATGTCCATCTCAGCCTGGAAAATATATTTAACAATGCAGCCCCTACAGCCCTCTGTGGGGAAGAATTCCAAAGATCACTACCCTCTGAGAGACAGGATGAAAGTGTCACTGGCCAGGCAGCATTTATTGCCCATTTTGCCCAGAGGGCAGTACAGAGTCAACCACATTTCTGTGGGTCTGGAGTCACATGTAGGCCAGACCAGGTAAGGATGACAGTTTCCTTCCCCAGACGACATTAGTGAACCAGATGGGTTTTTCCAACAATCAACAATGGATTCATGGTCATCATTAGACCCTTAATTCCAGATATTTATTGAGCTCAAATTCCACCATCTGCCGCGGCAGGATTCGAACCAAGGTTCCCAGAACATTATCTGGGTCTTTGGATTAACAGCCCAGTGACCACTGGGTTATCCACTAAGCCATCACTTCCCCACTTCGGCATTGAAGGTTCGGCTTCAAGTATGGAGAGATGTTGAGCTGAAATATGCGCAGTGGGTGGGCACCCTGAACTACAGTGTGAAGTTTTGGGCGCGAGCTTGCTTCAGTTTGCTTAGCTTGTTCTGCTTTGATCTTTTAGGCAATGCCCTTTAATTGACATGGGATTTTGATCCATCCACAGGAGGAGCTCCAGTGATCAGAAGCCTGCAGACTATGTGCCACACCATATCAGCCAGTATAGCAGGAAGCAAGGAGGAAGAGGAACAACGAACATCTCCAAACCCCAGTCCAAGACCTTGTTGCGGCTCTGACTGTAGAAATGGCCAGGAAGGAGGTGCCCAACACCTCCACCCCTCCTTCGCTGATCAACAGCCCACAAAAATATACCTGCCCTCATGTATAGTGCAAACCCCCTGTGGCCTGTTGAATCAATGTGGCTGCAAAACGAAGCAATTAAACAGGCATTAATTGTACACATCAGAGCCTCAAATAGACCACAAGTGAGCAGGCCTGATATAACTGCAGAGTGGCTGGTATCCTGTCAGTCACCCTTTATTTACATGTGCACACTACACTGGCTGTGGCCAGCTAGCTCGGAGTCAGCCCCCTGGACTGAGGAGATTCTAAATCCCCTGTTAATATTTTTATTGTTTTTTTTGTGCAAATAACTTTATAACATACTACCACCAGGAAAAATATCCATGTGACCAAAGAACCAGCAGCAGGAAGAGCCCCTAGGAGCAAAGCCATCCCTTGTTTATACTGGTCAGCCAGTACTTCCTGATTAGGCCAAGTTAACAACCCAAATCAAGGATCCCATAATCAATGGATCCACCAGGTTTCATTCACTATGTCCCTAATCCTCTAAGTCTAGGATATAGGCCTGGTCTTTCTCTTGTAGCTTTTCCTGTGACGTTTTTGCCCTAGTTTTGGTTCCCGTGATTCAGACTCTGACACGGGTGGCCTGTTCCAGACCGTAGCCTGTCTCTTGCATCCAGAGCAACTCGGGAGAGTTTTCTCCTCTTCTTCTGGCTGTAATGGTATCGAGGCTGCATGCATCTCTGACTCGAGGTTTCCTCAATGTTAGACGGAGGGGGAGAACCTACAGTTTCTGACAGGCCTTCCTGCTGTTCTGAGGTGTTAGGTACGTTTTGCTCCTGCCCCATGTGTGAGGTAGCAGCTTTCAGGTGATACATGTGTTTTTTCAGAACTGTATCACATACCCAAACTTTGTATGTCATGGGACCTGACCTTGCGTCAATGTCGCCTCATACCCATACAGGGCCGTTTCCATGGTTCCGGCACCAAACTTCATCCCTCGAATTAAACTATCTCTCTCTCTCTCTCACACATAAAGGAGGCATGCGGCTGGCATTGGCATTCCTGCCACTGTTTCACACTCTCCAGGTTAAACCTGGTGTGGATTCATCTCCTCATCAGCAACTCTGCTGAAGCTATCCCTGTAATTGCACAAAGGGTGGTCCTGTAATCAGACACGAACTTGGACAGTTTGATATCGAATGACACTGTAGGCTGCTTCTTTAAGCCTGGCTTAATGTTTGGACTGCTCTTTCCACCAGACACTGGATGATGGATGGTATGGAGCTGTCCTTATGTGCCGAATGCCATCCAACTTTAGGAAATACTCGAATTCCCTGCTGGTAAATTACGTCCTGTTATCCTTGACCAATATTTCTGGGAGCCTGTGTATCGTGAATGAAGCTCGCAGCTTCTCAATCATCATCCCTGAGTTTGCTGAATGAACGTAATGCGTGTCCAACCACTCTGAATGGGCATCCACTATGACCAGGAACATTGAGCCCATGAAAGGACTGGCATAATTATAACATGTAACTGGAGTCCAAGGTCTATGTGCTATTCCTACAAATGTGGGGTTGCTGCTAGTGGCAGTTTTTGTCCTTGTTGGCACTCTGGCACTGCCTCTCCAAAGCAGGTATGTCATCATCCAAACCTGGCCACCAGACATAGCTTCTTGCTAGCATCGTCATCTTAGAAACCCCTGGGTGAACCTGGTGGAGTTCAGCCAGTATCTGGCGTTGACCTTTACTCGGGACGAATACCCGTGCTCCCCATAATAATATGCCGTCCTCTACAGTGATCTGGTCTCACTGGGTCCAGAAAGGTTTCAATCCTGGTTGCGATGGCCCTTCTGTTGCCCCCCAATTACCGTCAGCTGTTGCAGTTTCGCTAGGGCAGGATCTTGTGTCCACGGTTGGATATTGTCCATGGTGACTGGAAGGATGTCCAGGAGGTTTAAAACCAAAGCGGATTCTTCCAGGGGACGCCCCACCAATGGTGTATCTGCCAGAGGGAGGTGGCTCGAGGCCACTCTGCATTAGCCACTTGGCCTCCCGGATGGTGTTCGAAGTTGTACTAGCGCAAGCGGAGAAAAGGGCCCGATGCTAATTTCTATCGGAAGCTATAGGGCTTCAGTAGCCCTAGCAGGGTTTTGCGATCTTTTACTATGACAAATTGCCATCCGCAAAGGTACTGGTGGAACTTTCTCACGTCAAAGATGATAGCCAAACCTTCCTTCTCTACCTGGGTATATTTGTATTCAGCACCAGCCAAGAGCAGGAAGCATATGCTATTCATTCTTCTCTGTTGGACCACTGGTGAGCCGACACTACTCTGATACCATACGGGAAGGCATCACAGATCAGCTTCGGACTGAAAGATGTTTGAAGTTCTCTCACTTCCCTAAAGGCTACTTCATGTCTACATCCTTTATTCATTCACAGGATGAGGGTATCGCTGGCTAGGCAGCATTTATTGTCCATCCCTAATTGCCCAGAGGGCAGTTAAGAGTCAACCACATTGCTGTGGATCTGGATTCACAGGTAGGCCAGACCAGGTAAGGATGGCAGTTTCCTTCCCTAAAGGACATTAGTGAACCAGGTGGGTTTTTCCGACAATCAACAATGGATTCACGGTCATCATTAGATTCTTAGTTCCAGATATTTTTATTGAATTCAAATTCCACCATCTGCCGTGGCAGGATTTGAACCTGGGTCCCCAGAACACGATCTCGGTCTCTGGATTAATAGTCCAGCGATAATACCACGAGGCTATCGCCTCCCCACATGACTATTTCCAAAGCTGACCCATTTCCAATAGCAGGTGTAAGGGTGCTAAAGTGGAGGCCAGGTTACATATGACTTTTCTGTAATAATTCACTAACCCAAAGAGAGACCTAAGCTCTGGTACAGACCTGGGAGCCAGGGTTTCTTTGATGACCCTCACTTTATCTTCCAATAGGTGTAACCCGGTTTTGTTGATTCTGTAACCCATGTAGGTCACTAGGGGTTTTTCCTTCAACTCCTCCCACTTCCTACGGACTAAGGGGTAGTGAAGGGAACCCACATGGGCCCAAGCTGTGCCTGCCTCTTCCGCAGCTACACTGGCACTATCCCCCACCTCTTCCTCCACTACATCAATGACTGTATCGGCGCCGCTTCGTGCTCCCACAAGGAGCTTGAACAGTTCATCAACTTTACTAACACCTTTCACCACAACCTCAAGTTCACCTGGACCATCTCTGATACCTCTCTCTCCTTCCTGGACCTCCCTGTCTCCATCTCTGGTGACCACATTGAAACTGATACCTACTTCAAGCCCACCGACTCCCACAGCTACCTAGACTACACCTCCTCTCACCCACCTACCTGCAAGAATGCGATCCCCTACTCCCAATTCCTCCGCCTCTGCTCCCAAATGAGGCGTTCCACTCTCGAACATCCCAGATTTCCCCATATTTCAAGGACCGCAATTTCCCCTCTTTCAATGGTTGAAAATGCCCTCAACTGCATCTCTTGCATTTCCTGCACCTCTGCCCTCACACCCCCTCCCCATAACAAAAACAAAGACACAATCCCCATTGTCCTCACATATCACCCCACTAACCTCCAGATTCAACACATCATTCTCTGCCACTTCCACCACCTGCAATCTGACCCCACTATGAAGGATATATTTCCCTCCCCACCCCTATCTGCCTTCGGGAGGGAGCGCTCTCTCCACGACTCCCTCGTCCGTTCCACACTCCCCAATAGCCCCACCACCCCAGGCACCTTTCCCTGCAACCGCAGGAGGTGCTACACCTGCCCCTACACCTCCCCCCTCACCTCCATCCCAGGCCCCAAAAAAACCTTCCACATCAAGACAGATGTTCACCTGCACATCCATCTATGTGTCTATTGCATCCGCTGCTCCCGATGTGGCCTCCTCTACATCAGTGAGACCAAGCGGAGGCTCGGAGACCGCTTTGTAGAGCACCTACGCTCGGTTCACGACAAACAACAGCACCTTCCAGTTGCGAACCACTTCAACTCCCCCTCCCACTCCCTGGGTGATATGTCCATCCTGGGCCTCCTTCAGTGTCACAACGACGCCACCTGGAAACTGGGGGAGTAGCACCTCATATTCCGCATTGGGAGCCTACAACCCAATGGTCTCAATGTGGACTTTATTAGTTTCAAACTCTCCCCAACCCCAGCCTCATCCCATGACCAACCGTCCCTGCTTCCTTGACCTGTCCATCTTCTCTCCCACCTATCCGGGTGAATCTTTCTTAACCAATTCCACCCAATCAAGCTTGGGCCCAATCCTTTTACTGCCATCTCAGTGGTAACTGCACCAACCCAAATGTAGGGGAACATTCCAGGATGTGCACTCTCCTGGCCACCAGCCTACAAGTTTTCTTTCCCAAGTCAGGCCTTGTAGAACTCCCTTCTGTCTCGAGTCCACATACCGGCAGCAACTCAGTGGCTTGCTGGCCCAGATCCTGAAGAACTTTTTAGCCACTTGACTGAGGCTCAGCTTTGTTGTGGGGTTCCGCAGTGAGCTGGCCTAGGGTCCCTCTGCTCAAGATATGCCCTGCGCGAGGCTCTGTGATTTCCTACAATCAAGTGTTCTCCAAGCTCATTCAGACAGGTGAGGGTGTCCACTTCCATCAGGATGCCCTGTAGCTGCCAAGCTCCACTTGCTGCATTTTCTAATGACAGCACCAGTTGTAGTGCTTGTTTGAAGTCCAGTTAGGTTTCAGCTGGTCTGCGCTTCTACATGGTTATGTCATTAATCCCACTTAACAAACGGTCTCTCAGCATCTCATTCAGGGTTAACCCAAAATCACAATCCTCTGCCAGTTATCTTAATCTCGTCAAAAATCCTGATACGAATTCCCCTGGTTCTTTAACAGCTGAATAAAACCGATAGGGTCTTAGAATTAGAGGAGGTCTGGGATCATGATATTCCTTAACCAACTTCGTCAACTCTTGGAAGGTTTTAGTATCTGGTGTCTCTGGGAAAGGTAAGCCCCTTATAACTGAAAATGCTGCGGGTCTGCAAGCAGTCAGAAGCATTACTCGTTGCTTTTCATCTCCCCATTGTCATTTGTATGGACAAAATATTGCATTATTTCCACGTACAGGGCCCAATCTTTTACAGCAGGATCAAACGAGTCAAGCTTCCCAAATAATGGCATGATGCCAGAAATGCTTACCCCAACTCCAAGATGACTATTGTGAGCGAATGTTCTTCAGGCACATATTGTTTTCTCCTGTGACCACTAAAATAACTGTTCGGAGTCATCGAGTCACCCTTTATTTACTTGTGCACAGTACACTGACTGATGCCAGCCAGCTCGGAGTCAGTCCCCTGAACTGTGGAGATTCTAAATCTTCTGTCAGCCAGGGCCTCCTGGTTGGCCTGGGTTAACAACTCCAATCAAGGAGTTCATTCAAATGCCCTCACACTAAATGCTAAGATTATCACTTATATTTCTTAATTACTTTTCCTATTTGCATATTAACATTCATACAGAAGGACACCCAGATTCCTCTGCTTCACAAAGTTCTGAAACCTCTCACCATTAATTCTTTTTTATTCTTTCTGCCAAAATGGACATTTGCACATCTTCCCACTTAATACTGTGTGTGCTAGATGATTGCCCACATTCTTAACTACACTCATGTGTCTTAAGTCTTCTTCACAACTTACTTTCTGACCTATCTTTGTGACATCAGCAACTTTAGCAACAATACCTTCTGTCCCTTTATCCATGTTTTTTTAATATAAATTGCAAACAGTTGAGGTCCTAGCACCAAACCATGTGGCACACCACGTTACATTTTGCCAACGTGAAAACAATGTATTTATGCCAAATCTGTGTTTCCAGTTAGCCAGCAAATCTTCTTTCCATGCTAACGTGCTACCCCACACAATGAGCATTTATTTTCCTTTATCACTTTATCGAATGTCATCTGGAAGTCTAAAAACAGCACATCCATCAATTCCTCTTTGTCCACAAAACATGCTACCTCCTCAAAGAATTCTAATAGATTGATCAAACATGATTCTCTTTCACAAAATCATGTTGACTGACTAATCACCTTAAACTTACCTAAGTGTGCTCTGCTATAACTTCTTTAAAAATAGCTGCCAACATGTGTCCGTTGACAGATATTAAGATAACTAGCCTGCAGTTTCCTGCTTTCTATCTCTCTTCATTTTGAATAAAGGAGTTACATTTGCTATTTGCAATCAGACATTCCCTGAATCAAGGAAGTTTTGGAAAATTAAAACTAATGCATTAAATATCTCACTAGCCACTTTCTTTTTAAGACCCAAGGATGAACTCTATCAGGACTCAGGCACTTGTCAACCTATGACTCCAAAAATTTCCTCAGCACTACTTCTCTGGTGATAATGACTTCCCTCAATACCTCTTACCTTTCCATTTCCTGAATTAATCACTGAGATGTTATTGGTATCCTCTGCAGTGTTGATTAATGCAAAATACCTGTTCAATTCATGAGCCATCTCTTTATTTTCCATTTTCAATTCTCCAGAACCACTTTCTATAAACCTATACACCTACAAATGACTTCTTGTCTTTATCATTTCTTATCTCTACCCAATTCATTTACTGAACTTAGGCCATCCCTTTCCATTTCCACTAACACTAAGAGAATCAAAGCTTTGGTAAAGCTCTGTAGATCGGGTTGTGGGTGAGGTTGTTGACTTGCTCGCCGAGCTGGCTTGTTCTCTTTCAGACATTTCGTCACCATGGTAGGTGATACCATCAGCGGATCCTCTGATGAAGCGATGTTATTCTCATTATGGTGAGTAGTGTCATTTCCGGTTTTGATCTGCATGGGTTTGTATATGGAGTCCAATTCTTTTGGGGCCCAGAATCGCTTTCTGTCCTTCCTTCATGTCCTGTACTTATCAAAATTCCAAATCCCAGTCCTGCAGCCAGGTCTCTGGCTACAAACCATACTTCTATTTGCACTCTCAGTTCAACTGTTTCATTTTGAATACCATGTGCATTCAGATACTGAGACTTGTTTTATCCTTTTATTTTTTCTGTAAATTCTAATCTTATGTTGGTTTATTCTTAGAATTCCACTCTCCATCCCTTCTTGGCACAGTTTGTTTATCATTTCTTGGATTAATAACTTTGTCTTTGGCCTTAGCTCCACTCTTTTACCACACCTTCCCAAATTTGATCCTTTGCCTTCATTCAGTTTACAATACTTACTAAAATCTCTACTTCCCGAGTTATGCAGTTGACAAGAATATTAGCACCAATATGTTTGCATGGAGACTGCCCCGTCTGTACAGATCTCACTTTCCCCTGTATTGGTGCTTGTGCTCTATGAACCAGAACTCATTTCTCCCACACCACACATTTATTAATCTAATCCGATTTGCCTCATGCTAATTAACATGTAGCTCTGGTAAAAATCCAGTTTGTGACCTTTCAGAGCACAGCGAAAAATGAGGAGTTACTTAAATGCTCAGAGATTTCAATCATTCTGATTTAAACCTTCAGTGTTCTACTCTTGTAATTCTTATTTCTATATTTTTTTTAAATTTAACCTGTTTTTTTCAAATCAACCTGCTCAGATATGTTATTACACACCGCTGGAGCAGTTGGGACTTGACTTGGGCCTCGCAATCCAGTGGAAGGAACATCACCACTGCACCACAAGAGGGCCCTCTACTCTTTTAATTTCACCCATTAGTTAACCAAATTAAACTGGAATTAGTGGTAACAGCCCCAAAGGGTCTTTGTTCAATACCAAAAATCTCAAACAAAATTTACAAAATTTACCGTAAGTGGATTAGTCTGCTGCTTAATTGCAAATTGAAGGCCAATTAGATTGATATTTCTTTATAATCCCAATTAAATTGATAGGGACATGATATAGATCAAAATCACAAATCAACTCTTGGTGCAGCAGTGTCAAACCAGATTAAGTTATGACCTTTCAAATGTTTGAAATTCCCATGCATGAATATAACTCTGTAACATAGTCATGCATAGAACTCATTAACTTTTTGATAAAACTATTCTTTTCACCTACAAATGTCAAAATACTCACTCTTAATAATTAATCTGGCCACCATTTTCACCAATATTCCAAATCTTGCTGAGCCCTCCAACATTAATTGATCCTTGAATCAGCACAGTCAGAAGGCTATTCACCATTACACAGAGTTGGAATACATCAGTCCAAACAATAACTTTGAAACCACCCTGAGATAGAATTACAAATAAAGGTAAATTTGATAAAGAGGAGCTTACAGCATAAGAAAAATGGAACTCACCTTTCTTTGAAGCAGCATAGACTATAGAAATAAAAACAGAAATTGCTGGAAAATCTCGACAGGTCTGGCAACATCTGTGGAGAGAAATCAGAGTTAACGTTTCGAGTCCAGTAACCATTTCTCAGAGCTGATGGTTGATCCGCTCCGAGGAAGGGTCACCAGACCCGAAACATTAACTCTGACGTTTTCCCACAGATGCTGCCAGACCTGCTGAGCTTTTCCAGCAATTTCCTTTTATCTGATTTCCAGCATCCGCAGTTCTTTCAGTTTTTATTTAGATTGAGGAAGTATTTAATTCAAAATTTAATTTAAATGCACAATTACGAAGAGTCTAGATAGAGCATATTGGGCCCTCTTGTGGTGCAGTGGTACTGTCCCCACCCCTGAATCATCTCTGAACGGGTTGATTAGAAAACTAGGTTAAAAAAAAAGGAGCATATAGGTAGGAACTATTTTCATTCGAGGTCAATAACCAAGGGGCACAGATGTAAAGAAATTGGCAGAAAAATTAGATAAGAATTGAGAATTATTTTCGCCCAGAGATCATTTGGGATATTGTGCCTGATAGCACACAAAGACTTATCCCATTCAGTGCTAAGAACTGAGGGACACTTATAAATGACAGAAAGGCAGTCACGGCTTATTGGAAGGATCTCTTTAACAAAGACTCAGTTCTCAATCCAATGCCCTAAACCTCATCCCACAGCACACTACCAGCAACACATCACCAGCCCAACATGAAGTTGAAAAGGCCAATTGACAGCTGAGACCCAGGCCCCAAGTAGCGGTGGAGTGGTAAAATCACAAGAAGGGCAATCCAGATCCCCAGGCTAATGTTATAGGGGATTCTTGTGGAAGTGTGGTAGTGTTCCTACCCCTCTGACCCAGGAGGACCAGGTTCAAGTCCTACCTGTTCCAAAGGCCCAAGAGTTCCTCAATTCCATCAAGGCCATACGAATAGACGACGACGAGGCCATGGTATCATTTGACATTACTGCCCTATTCACATCGATAGACATACCACTAGCAAGAGAAACACTAGCAACACTACTGAAACAAGAACAAGACCCTAGTGACACCATCTCCACAGATAACACACTGAAGCTACTGGACCTATGCCTCACCACCCACTTCACCTTTAACAGCCAAATATATGAACAGATCAATGGGACACCTGTGGAATCACCTATCTCAGACTAATAGCTGAAGTGGTGATGCAGAGACTCGAAAGCACGGCCCTTCCGCTAATCCAACCAAAACTATGGATACGCTACATGGACGACACCTTTGTCATTATTAAACGTACCAAACTAGAGGAGACATGCCAACTAATAAACAACACTCTCACCAGATCAGATTCACTAGAGAAGAGGAGAAGAACAAATAGCTCCCATTCCTAGACGTCGTGGTGGAACGCAGGACCAACGGGGAATTCCTAACAAAGGTACACAGGAAAGCCACACACACTGACCTAGTACTGAATTTCAACAGCAACCACCCTAATACACACAAAGTTGCTTGAGAACATTATTTAAATGGGCAACAACACAATGCAGCAGCACAAAGCTACATCAAGAAGAAGAAGAGTACCTCTTCCAAGTATTCAAAGACAATGGATACCAAAAAACTGGGTCAGAAGATGCCTATCACACACACGACAACAGGAAGATACTACATGCCCTGACACACTCATCACGCTACCTTACACCAGGAACACATCTGAACTGACCACAAGACTCCTATGACCACTGGGCATCAGAGTAGCACACAAACCCACATCAACCCTATGCCAACTGCTCATCCGAACCAAAGACCCACTACCCACAATGGACAGGACCAATGTCATATACAAGATTCCCTGCAGAGACTGCGACAAACATTACATTGGACAAACAGGAAGGAAATTAACCACAAGGGTACATAAACATCAACTGGCAACAAAAAGACACGACCCATTCTCACTCATCTGCGTCCACATGGATAAGGAAAACCATCAGTTTGATTGGGGCAACACCAGGATCCTGAGACAGGCCAAGCAGAGACAAGCACGGGAATTCCTAGAGACCTGGTTATCCACTAAGAAAGCCATCAATAAACACATAAAGCTAGACCCCATACATACTCCATTGTGAAGGAAACCGGGAAGTGAGGTAATCCAGCTCAACAGACACCAGAGTTTAAATGACAGGCGGGAAAACACAACAGTACTTCATCGGAGGCTGCACTGATGATGTTACCCAGCAGGGTAATGAAACGTCTGAGGAACAACGAACAGCTTGGCGAGCCAACCAACCACAACACCCACAACCCGAGCTACAAATCTACTCCAAAACCTTAATGTATAATAACATCTCAGAAGAGGTTGATGAGAAGCAGAGAAAAAAAGACAGCTGAGAACCAACAAGGTATATTCACTAATATACTAAAATGCTTCATAACCACATCTCGCTAATCTAGAAGGAGAGCATGCCAGGGGATCTCCAAGCTGCTGTAACCGTGACCATCTTTAAGAAAGGAGTCAAGATCTATTACAATAGATAAGGAGTGGTATCTCTGCTGTCTACCACAGGAATGGCCTTTGTAAGAATCCTCCCCAGTTGGCTCCTCTCAGTGGCTGAAGATCTCTTCGGGAAGTAACAATCTGTGTTCTATCCACCAAGAAGTACGGTGCATCCGGGGTGAATTTTACCAGAAAGCAGCTCAGTGTCAATTTTATTGTGTTTCTCTCCGTGAAGCCTAGTAAGATTTCTAACATTATTTTCCAATGCCTTATTACCTATGAGTCCCGCTTTATGGAATCCTATCCTCTCTCTTGCCACAGGCGGAAGTATCCACCATTAGCAGGGTCTCCCAGGATTCCCGGCACATCTTTAGATCCCAGCTGTGCAGCAGGTCAAGTACAGCCAGCCAGAAGCTGCCTTTCAACAGGCACACAGTGGAAGTGAAACCAAAAACCAGTGTTTCTCAGGGCACATAAGTGCGCACCTGACCCCTGATTATACATACATTCATACATGTCTTGCCCATTAAGGATCGAGCTCTGCAGCTTAACTGTGCTTAACTCAACCCATGTTAGACCGTTGTCTAAGGGAATGGTACCCTATCCACAATGTCCCATGTAGTCCCAAATCCTCTCATTGTTCAATATTGGACAATCCCATACAGGAAAGCCTTCATTGACTATTAGTCGGCAACTGCTAAAGTGAACAATAAACAAATGAACTGCAGTTTCACTGGCCTCTGGGAACAGACAGAGATTGCTTGCCTTTTTTACCAACAATAAAGTTACAGTCAATGACTGATCACTGAGACAGATTTGATGAGGGAGTTTAAGGTAAAGGAACCCCGAGTGGGCAGTGACTACAATATGGTAGAATTCACCCTGTAGTTTGAGAGGGAGAAGCTGGAATCAGATGTAATGGTATTACAGCTGAGTAAAGCAAACTACAAAGACATGAGGAATGAGCTGGCCAGAGCACATTGGTAGATGAGCCTAGCAGGGAAAATGATAGAACTGCAATGGCAGGAGTTTCAGGGGATAAATCGGGAGGCACAGCAGAAATTCATCCCAAGGAAGAAGAAACATACAAAGGGGAGGATGAGGCAACCGTGGCTGACAAGGGAAGTCAGGGACAACATAAAAGCAAAAGAGAAAGCATATAATGTGGTGAAAATTAGTGAGAAGCCAGAGGATTGGGAAGACTTTAAAAATCAACAGAGGACAACTATAAAAGCAATAGGGGGGCAGAAGATGAAATGTGATGATATGCCAGCTAGTAAGATGGAAGAAGATTGCAAGTGTATTTTTAAACATATAAAAGGTAGGAGAGAGGTGAGAATAGACATTGAACCATAGGAAGATGAGGCTGGAGAACTAGTAATGGGGAATAAAGAAATGGTGGAGGAACTGAATACATACTTTGCATCAATCTTCAAGGTGGAAGGCACCAGTAGCATAACAGAACTTCAAGAGTTAGGGGGCAGAGGTGAGTGTAGTGGCCATCACTAAGGAGAAAGTGTTGGGGAAGCTGAAAGCTCTGAAGGTGGATAAATCAGACCAGATGGACTACACCCCAGGGCTCTGAAGGAGATTGTGGAAACATTGATGGTGATCTTTCAGGAATCACTGAAGCCAGGGAGGGTCCCAGAGGACTGGAAAATTGCTAAATAACACAAAAAATAAAGGAACTGCGGATGCTGGAAATCAGAAACAGAAACAGAAATTGCTGGAAAATCTCAGCAAGTCTGGTAGCATCTGTAGAGAGAAAGCAGTTATCATTTCAGGTCCATTGACCCTTCTTCAGAACACCCTAATGTAACACTCCTATTTAAAGAGGGAGCGGTGGAAATTATAGGCCAGTTAGCTTGACTTTGGTTATTGGTAAAATTTTAGAATCTATTATCAAGGATGAGATTGCAGAGTACTGGAAGTGCATTGTAAAATAAGGCTAAGTCTATTAGATCTCTTTTGAGGAGGTAAGGAGAAAGTTAGACAAATGACAGCCAGTGGATGTGATCTATTTGAATTTCCAGAAGGCCTTTGACAAGGTGCCACACATGTTACAAAGTTGTGCGAAGTCATTGTGAGTTGGAAGGCAGGAAGCTAGAATTTGTTTGTAAAAACTGATAAGGGAGAACAGTGCATGGTTCCTTTAAGAGATAAAGTGCTTTTCTAAGCATAGAGATTTGTACAGAAAAAAGAGTGCCTGTATGTAGCTGAAGATGTACAGCCAGTTCTAAAATGGAAACATGTATCAATTGGCTGTGTGATTGGAAACCTTAGGCATGTTTTGATATTTTGGCAACAAGCTGCAATCAGCCAATTAAGTTAAACCAAGCACTTAGTGACTGAAAACAAATTGAATTTAAATCTGATGGTTTTAACAACCTCAGACCAATTCTATTGTAAGAAAATTAATATGTTATCCAAGGTATATAAGGAGAGGGCTTTTGAAAATCAGTGTGAGAGTGAACTGCCATCTGAGAAGTAAGTACCCAGCTCTCACAAGAAATCACTAAGCTGTCTAAGAAAGCACCATCTATCCATAAAAGGTACCATGGCACTTCTGGCAAAGAGTCTTCATAGAGAAAACATCCCTGACAGCAGGACCAGTGGAAGAAAGGCACTTATAACTTGAGAACAGCAGTAGAAAGACAGTTTTGACTGGAGAGACAGTGGAGAAGGCAGAGCATTTGGAAGACACATTCTATGTGGACATTGAGAGACTAAGTTTTAATTTATGTTTTTCTTACTACTTGGGTTATATAAGTGGGACTTGTCATTACTGGGACAGCATACCAGGAATAGTTAGCAGTTAGGGGGGAATTGTGCGGTTTGTTAGCTGTTCTGTTAATTTGTTCAGTTAGGGTTAAATAACCAAATTGTTACTTGTTACGTTGAGAGTGAATATCAGGGCTTTCCTTTCATTTAACCTCCCCTTTTCCATAACAGTTTAGGGGCTGATCCTGGATCTGGCCAGTTCATGTCCCAGATCTGAATGGATTTGGACAGATTTAAACTGACTTGGGGATTAGTGTCCTAGATCTTTAAATTAAATGTCAGTGAAAATACTCTGTTTAATTTCGGTTACTTGTGGTCGGTTAAATCAAAAGTGAGGGAAATGGCTCTTAACATTGCCAAAGAGGTTCTGGGATGTGAAGATGCTTCCCAAATTTGCCAAGAAAGTTTAGAAAAACAGAGGAAGGATATACTTTTTAGACATAGCAAATAGGCTAGAGTTGGGTTTAACTAGGGAGAACTGGAAAGCTGAAATTGTAAAGAGGTTAGTCAAGCATTTAGGTATACCAGAAAAACAGGAAAGCGCAGTGAAGTTATAAAAAATTAAATTGAAAATTAGACAATTGGAGTTAGGAGATAAAGGAAAGGAAAGAAGAGCCAGGGCAGAAGAAAGAGAAAGAATGTTTGAGTTGGAAAAGATGAACATAGAACATAGAACAGTACAGCACAGTACAGGCCCTTCGGCCCACAATGTTGTGCCGACCTATTATCCTACTAAGGTCAATCTACCCTGCATACCTACATTTTACTATCCTCCATGTGCCTATCCAAGAGCTGCTTAGAAGTCTCTAAAGTATCTGACTCCACTACCACTGCCGGCAGCGCATTCCACACGCCCACCACTCTCTGTGTGAAGAACCTACCTCTGAAATTTCCCCTATACCTTCCTTCAATCACCTTAAAATTATGCCCCCTTGTAGTAGTCATTCCTGCCCTGGGAAAAAGTCTCTGACTATTCACTCTATCTATGCCTCTCATCATCTTGTAAACTTCTATCCAGTCACCTCTCATTCTTCTTCGCTCCAATGAGAAAATCCCCAGCTCCCTCAATCTTTCCTCATAAGACCTGCCCTCCAGTCCAGGCAGCATCCTGGTAAATCTCCTCTGCACCCTCTCTAAAGCTTCCACATCTTTCCTATAATGAGGTGATCAGAACTGAACACAATATTCCAAGTGTGGTCTAACCAGAGTTTTATAGAGCTGCAGCATGACCTCACGGCTCTTAAACTCAATTCCCCTGCCAATGAAAACCAACAAACCATACGCCTTCTTTATAACCCTATCACCTTGGGTGGCAACTTTGAGGGATCTATGGATGTGGACCCCAAAATGTTGAAGTTGAAACTTGAAGCAAAAAGACTTCAATTGGCAGAAGGAAGAGTACAAGGCAGAAGTGAGAATGAGCAAACTCATAATAGCCAACAGTCTTGTCGAGATATATACAAGTATGTCCAAACATTACCAGAATTCAATGAAAAAGATGTAGAAGCCTTTTTTATTTTGTTTGAGAAACTGGCTAGGCAGATGAATTGGCCAGAGTCTGTGTGGGTAATGTTAATTCAGACCAACTTGGTAGGCAGGGCTAATGAGGTGTTTCCAGTACTGTCAGGGGAGATGCCAGGAGACTATGAAGGAGTGAAACAGGCTATTTTGAGTGCCTAGGAATTGGTACCAGAAGCATATAGACAATTGTTCAGAAATATGAGGAAGGAACCAGGTCAGACTTGTGTCGAATTTGAAAGAATTAAACATAGCAACTTCGATAGATGGGTGAGAGCATTAAAGATAGAAAAGATATATGAGGATCTTAGAGAGATTATTCTGCTGGAGGACTTTAAAAACTCACTTCCAGAAATGATAAAAACTCACGTTGAGGAACAGAAAGTTAAAACAGCGAGAAGAGCTGTAGAGATGGCGGATGAATACACATTAGTGCATAAATTGACATTTAGCTTCCAACAGCAATTGCATTCCATGAGGGATAGAAATTCGGAAAAAGGGAGATCCTTCAATGAAAAACAAGTAGATCACATTGGGAACATTTTACCACAGGTGAAAAAAGAAACCCAAGAGGGTGGAAAGGAGGTGAAAGACCTCAGGTATTTTCACTGTATTGGAGTGGAACACATAAAGTCACATTGCTGATGGTTTAAGAAGGGTGCTGGGAAAAAGGATGCGATAAAAGAGACTGAACCAGTGGGATTAGTTGAAGTAGTGAAGGAAATCCCAAGAGAATTCAAGGAGCTACAGGAGAGTGCACAGCGTAGTCACGGGCGGATAGTGAGATGGTGCCCGATCTCTACAAAGATTTCACCTTTGTGGGTAAGGTTTACTCAGGAAGAACAGGGGAGAAGGCAATTAAGTTAAAATATTGAGAGCTATTGGAGCTAACCAGTCTCTAAAAGAAAGAAATTAAAGTATTTGCACTCCTTCTGAATGGTTACCCGAGAGAGTGGTAATCTGTGGAATAAATGGAGAGAGATTTAATGTTCTCCTGTGCAAGATCAGGTTGGAAAGTCCAATCAAGGCTGGTGAAGTAAGAGTGGGAGTGATTGAAAGAGTGTCAATTCCAGAAATATAGTTTGTTCTTGGAAACAACCCAGCTGGATCAAAGATGGGAGTGATGCCCCTTGTAGTGGAGAAGACAAGGAAAACCAGGGAACTGAGGAGTTGAAAGATAAACACCCTGGAATTTTTCTGAACTGTGGAGTAACAAGATTCCACAATCAAAAGTTACAGCAGGAAGGAAAAAACAAAGAGAGAGACGAAGGAGTTGAGGTCCAGTTAGCTGACACCCTGTTTGATAAAATGGTAAAGGAAAAACCTGAACAGGTAGAGGATCAGGCAGAGGTGTTTAGTTCTGGAAGATTAATTACAACAAAAAAATGAGACAATAAAAGGTTTATATCTTAAAGCCTACTCTGAAAAGGGATCAGAATGCAAGCCCGAGTGTTATTATCTTAAGGTTAGAATCCTAAGGTGGAAATGGAGACCTTGGTAGGTTAGTGCAGAGGAGAAATGGGCAGAGGTTCACCAGATTGTGTTGCCGGTAGAATACAGACAGGAAGTATTGTGGGTAGCACATGAATTACCTGTAGGAGGTCATCTAGGAGTGAGGAAGACCCAGGCTAAGGTACAGAAGCATTTTTATTGGCCTGGATTACATAACGATGTAGTTGAATTTTGCGGTACCTGTCATATGTGTCAGATGGTAGGAAATCCACAGGCAGGATAAAACCAGCACCTTTGATGCTAATTCCTGCATTTGAAGAACCTTTCATGCTGGTTATGACTGATCGTGTAGGTCCCCTCCCTAAAACCAAAAGTGGGAACCAATATTTGCTAACCATAATGGATGTTTCTACCAGGTTTCTGGAGTTAATTCCATTACGGAATGTCAAGGCAAAAAACATTGTGGAGGAGTTGCTTGCTTTCTTTACCTGTTATAGACTACCCAGGCAGATTCAGTCAGACCAAGGGTCCAATTTTACTGCCAAATTATTTAAGAAGGTCATGGATAGTTTGGGCATTCAACACTTTAAATCAAATGATTACCATCCTGAATCCCAGGGAGCATTGGAAAGGTGGCATCAGATCTTAAAGACCATGCTGAGGGCTTATTGCCAAGATTACCCAAATAACTGGGACAAGGGTATCCCATTTATGTTATTTGCCATTACAGATGTACCAAATGAATCGACTCAGTTTACTCCATTTGAGTTGAAATTTGGACATGAAGTAAGAGACCCTTTAAAATTAACTAAGGAAAAGTTGATATGTCCAAAGTCAGAGATCTCACAGTTGGATTTTGTATCTGAGGTGAGAGACAGATTAAACAGAGTGGGTGAATTAGCTAGACAACATTTGAAGGTGGCGCAGCATTTAATGAAGCAAGAAGCAATTAGGAAACTAAAATTCATATGTTTGCCCATGGAGATAAAGTATTGGTGCTATTACCTGAGGTAGGAGATCCCTTCAAAGCAAGGTTTAGTGATCCTTATCAGATTGAAAAGAAGTTGGGTCAGGTGAATTATCTAGTAAAGATGCCAGATATGAAAAAACTTTATTGGGTATGCCGTGTGAATATGCTGAAACCCTACTAAGACAGGGACAGGGAACTGGAGAAACAGGTATTAATTACTGCCCCTCAGAGTGAGGACTCAAATCCAGATGATTTGGATTTTGACGTGCCTCAAAATAAATTAAATGATGAGGATGTCCTTGGAGAATGGGATAGGATAGTGAGCTACCTGTCTCAGGAACAGAGAACTGAATTGAAAGGCTTATTGCAGCAATATGAGGATATATAGAGGAATAGATTGGGGAGAACTAATATTATAATACATGAGGTTGAAGTAGAGAATGCTGTTCCAATAAAACAACACCTGTACAGGCTTAATCCTCTCAAAGCTGCACAGGTACAGAAGGAAGTAGAAGCGATGTTCCAAGAAGATATCATTGAGCTGAGTCAAAGTGAGTAGAGTTCACTGATTGTATTGGTTTCCAAACCTGATGGTGTTCAACAATTCTGCATGGATTGTCAGAAGGTCAATGCCATAACTAACTCAGACTCATACCTAATTCCAAGGCTGGAGGATTTGTGGAAAAATTTGGATAAGCCACTTATATCACAGCCTTTGTCAGAGAGAGCGAAAGAAGTTTCTGCGTTTATAACCCCAAATGGACTATATCAATTTAAAGTAATGGTCTTTGGAATGAAGAACGCACCACCCTCATTTCAAAGACTTATGAACAGAATTGTGGCAGGATTGACTAATTGTGCCATCTATATAGATGACCTAGTGATCTTTAGCTGTATGTGGAAAGATTACATGGTGCATTTGGCAGAGCTCTTTGAAAGACTACGAGTGGCAAAGCCGTCATAAATTCAGCAAAAACTGAATTTGCAAAGGTAGAAGTGCCGTTCTTGGGACATAACATCGGAGATGGAAGGATGACCCTGAGGAATGTGAAGATGAAGGCTATCAAGGAATTTCCAAGACCGTCCTCAAAGAAAGAGGTGCTTCAATTTTTGGGACTGAGTGGATTCTACCAGAAGTTTGTACCAAACTTTAGTAGTATGGTGGCACTGCTGACAGATTTGCTAAGGAACAGCACAAAATTTCGGTGGACAGAATAATGCCAGGTGGCATTTGAGAATTTAAAAGCTGTGTTAACCACTGCACCAGTTTTAGCCACACCAAATTTCCTAAAACACTTTAAAGTCACTATCGATGCCAGCGATATAGGGGCTAGAGATGTGTTGATGCAGGAGGATGATGTTGGAATTGAAAGGCCAATTGGTTATTTTTCAAAGAAACTCAATATTCATCAGAGAAAATACTCCACCATTGAAAAAAAGTTATTAAGTTTGGTACTGTCCTTACAACATTTTAACATAAATAATGTTTTGGAGATGGTTGTGTATACAACCCACAACCCTCTCACCTTTTTAGAAAGATTTGAGGACAAGGATACATTTCTTGTCTATTTTGTTGGAGTCTTATGTTACAGGCTTTTAATTTACAGATTGTATGGGTTGCGGAACTGAAACATATTATTGCAGATGCGTTACCACGGGTTTAAAAAAATATGTAGATAAGATAGAACCATAGTCCAATGTTATATACGTATGCAAAATTAGTATGAAAGGTGTAACTTTAGATTATTGACCTATGTATCTCGTGATATGGTGTTAAGATGTAAAGAAATGAAGCCATCTTTTGATAATGATTTTTTTTTTCTTGGGTGGTGTTACGAAGTTGTGTAGAGTAATCATGAATTGGAAGGCAGGAAGCTAGAATTTGTTAAAAATTATAATGGAGAACAGTGTGTAGTTCCTTTAAGAGATAAAGTGCTTTTCTAAGCTTAGAGATTGTAACTGAAGCGGGTACAGCCAGTTCTGAATTGGAAACTTGTATCAATTGGCTGTGTGATTGGAAACCTTAGCCGTGTTTTGATGTTTTGGCATGAGCTGGAATTAGCCAATTAACTTAAACCAAGCACTTAGTGATTGAAAGCCAATTGAATTTAAATCTGATGGTTTTAACAACGTCGGACCAATGCTATAGTAAGAAAATTGTTATGTCATCCAAGGTATATAAGGAGAGGGTTTTTGAAAATCAGTGTGAGAGCGAACTGCCATCTGAGAAATAAGCACCTAGCTCTCACAAGAAATTGCTAAGTTGTCTAAGAAAGCATCATCTATCCATAAAAGGCACCATGGCATTTCTAGCTAAGAGTCTTCACAGAGAAAACATCCCTGTCCGCAGGATCAGCAGAAGAAAGGTGTTTATGACTTGAGAGACAGTGGAGAAGGCAAAGCATTCTGGAAGATATATTCTGTGTGGACTTTGAGTATCTAAGTTTTAATTTATTTTTTCCTACTACTTGGGTTATATAAGTGGGATTTGTGTTTATTGGAATAGCATGCCTGTAGAATTTTGTTCAGTTTGGGAATAGTTAGTAGTTAGAGGGGAATTCAGTTTGTTAGTAGTTCTGTTAATTTGTTCACTGTTAGGGTTAAATAAATAAATTGTTACTTGTAACTATAAGTGAATATCAGGGCTTTTCTTTCATTTAACCTCCCCTTCTTTGTAACACACAGGAGGCTGCTAAATAGGTACTGGCATGGATAGAGGATTGGCTGAATGGCAGAAGGCAAAGATTGGGGATAAAGGGGCCTTTTTCAGGATGGCAGCCAGTGACTAGTGGAGTTTCAAAAGGGTCAGTGTCAGGACCACATCTTTTCACTTTATATATTAACACTCTGGACCACGGAACAGAGGGCATTATAGCTATAATGGGTGGACGGATAGTTAGAATTGAGGAAGCTGGAGGCCAAAGACTTTGACATGCCCAGAGATTGGGCAAAGAAGTGGCAGGTGGAATACAACATAGGCAACTGAGAGGTTATGTACTTTGATAGAAAGAATAGAGGCATAGACTGTTTCTGAATGGGAAAAAAGCTTCAGAAATATGAAGCACAAAAGGGCTTAGGAGTCCTGGTTCAGGATTCTCTTAAAGTTAACACGTAAACTCAGCTAACAGTTAGGAAGTCAAATGAAATATTAGCATTCATTTCAAGAGGTTTAGGGATACAAGAGCAGGGATGTACTACTAAGGATGTATAAGGCTCTGGTCAGATGCATTTGGAATATTGTGAATAGTTCTGGGCTTCATATCTAAGGAAGGATATGCTGGCATTGGAGGTGGTCTAGAGGAGATTCACAAGAATGATTCTGGGGATAAAGGGCTTGTCATATGAGAAGTGGTTGAAGACTCTGGGGCTGTACTTGATGGAGTTTAGAAGGATGTGGTGGGATCTCATTGGAATTAACACAATACTGAGAGGCCTGGATAGAGCGGATGTGAAGAAGATGTTTCCACCAGTAGGACAGACTAGCACCCAAGGACACACAGTGAGAGTGAAGGCACGACCCTTTAGAACTGAGATGAGGAGGAATTTCTTCAGCCAGTAGGTGGTGAATCTGTGGGCCTTATTATCACAGAAGGCTATAGAGGCCAAGTCATAACAGACCTGGATGGGTTCTTAATTAATAATGGATTCAAGGCTTAAAGGGAGAAGGTATGAGAATGGCAAAGCAGTCTCCATGGGCAGAATAGCCTTATTTTGCTTCTACATCTTATGGGCTTACTGTATCCAGCCCTCATCTATTGGAACTGGATATCAATTCAATCCTGTTTGACTTGTTGCACTTAAGGCTTCAGCACTCTATCATACAGCAGGTGATGCTTTTCCATTTCAATGTGTTCATCTTCTTCCTCAGAAGATTGCTGACCTGGCAGCTATTTCAGAATCTATCACATCCCCACATTGCCTGCTGCTGTTCTGCAGAGAACGGTATGCTAGGATTATGGGGTGCACTCTGTCTGGAGGCTCTGCCAGACCGATCAAAGCATCGAAACTTAACTTCAGCAGGCCGGTGGTCTGCTTCACAATTAGCCTGGATGAAGAATGCAGTGCATTGCATCTACAATCTACTGCAGTCAGGCAGTTGCACAACAGAGCCATCAGCCTGTGTTGCAGATATAGTCATTGTCTTCGTAGTTGTCAGCAATCACTTGCGAATGAGTATGACTGTCCACCCAGGAAATTCCATGCCATAGGTCATGGCTTCTGTGGGTCCTTGCATGGTTGATGAGTCCAAACCCAGAGCAGCATCTCCAACCACACATTTGTCAGGTTTTTCTAGGTGGTAGAGTTAAAGACCGAAGAACAGCACAGCACAGGGACAGGCCCTTTGGCCCTCCAAGCCTGCACCAACACCTTGTGACCTTCTATACTAAAACTGTCTTCACTTACATCCCTCTATTCCCTTCCTATTCATGTATTCGTCCAGGAGTTTCTTGAATTCTGCCATTGTGTCTGCTTCCACCATCTCCTCTGGCAATGGCAATGCATTCCAGGCTCTCACCACCCTTTGTATAAAAAACTTGTCTCACACATCTGTTTTAAACTTGCCCCCCCCCCCCACCCCTGTACTTTGAACCTGTGTCCCTTAGTAATTGACCCCTCCACCCTGGGAAAAAGCCTCATACTTTCTACTCTATCCATGCCATTCACAATCTTATAATCTTCCACCAGGTCGCCCCTCAACCTCCTGCGTTCCAGTGAGAACAAACACAGTCTATCCAAATTTTCTTCATAGCTAAAATCCCCCATACCAGGCTACATCCTGGTAAACCTTTTCTTTACCCTCTCCAGATGTCTGTCAATGCTTCAGTACTTTGTTCCCTTGCTTCCCTCACTATTCTGGGATAGATCTCATCAGGACCCAGGGAATTATCTACCTTAATACTTCTTAAGACGCCTAACAACTCTTCCTTTTTAATAGCAACTTGGCTTAAAAACTCAACACTCCTTGCCTGAGATCATCCTCCACCAAATGTGGCTCCTGTATTGATCCCTGTGGTACTCCATTGGCTACAGGTTGCTATCCTGAAAATACTCCCCTTATTCCAATTCTGTGGTTGGGACAATTTGTTTGCTCAGAGGGTTGTGAATCTATGGAATTCCCTAGAATACAGGGCCATGGAGGCCCAATCTTTAAGCTTAAGGTAGAGATTGATAGATTTTTAATTACCAATGGCATAAATGGTTTTGGAGAATGAGTGAGTGAGAGGCATTGAAGTGGTCAATCAACTATGATCCTATTGAATGGAGAGGAGGCTTGAAAGGATCCTATGATCCTATGCTCTATTAGTTTTCCAATCCTCAATATATACTACTCCAACACCATGGACTTTCATCTTATTAAGCAGCTGAATGTGTGATACCTTATCAAACACCTTCTGAAAAATAAATTTATTACATACAATGCTTCTCCTTTATCTATCCTGTTTGTTACCTCCTCAAAGAATTCTGGTAAATTTGTCAGGCGTGATCTCCCCTTCATGAAGGGGTTAGATGACAGGCTTGGAGTTAGGTTTGTTCCAGAAATGTGTCACAATATCCCTGAGTGGATTGGTGTGAATATTTCGACAATTCTGACTACCACCCAGCCCCATCCTCCGATTGAGGCATTGACCTCTCAGAAGAGTGATGAATGGTTTCCTGATCAAAATAGAAACCATGAACTGGAATAGGCCATTCAGTCCATTGAGCCAACTCTGCCCCTCCAACATGATCATGGTTGATCTTCTATCACAAAGCAATACTCCCGCTTTTTCCCCATGCACCTTAATATCTTTTGCTTCTAGAAGTCAATCCATCCCCTTCTTAAATAGGCTGATTCCTGAGATGGCACGTTTGATGCATGAGGAGAAATTGAGTCGACTGAGCCTGTATTTATAGAATCCCTACAGTGTGGAAGTAGGCCATTCAGCCCATCGTATCTAGACCGATGCTCTGAAGAGCATTCCACCCAGACCCACACCCCTACACTATCCCTGTAATTCCATGGTTAATCCGCCTAGCCTGCACATCCTTGGGCACCTTGGGAAATCTAGCTTGGTCAATCCCCTGTATAAAAATTCTAACAGTGCTGGATTAAATGCAGAGATAACGTTCTCCAGTTTTTCCACTGAAGCGGACAACTTCACACTTCTGCACGTTATCCAGCCTCTGCTATGTATTTGTTCACTCACAGTTTATCTAAACTACCCTGAAGGCTCTTTGTTTCCTCTGCATCACTCTCACTCCAACCTCATTTTTTGTTCTCACTGAATTTGGAAATATTTCATTCATTTCCCTCATCCAAATGGTCGATTTATATTGTGAATAGCTGGGCCCAAGCTCTGATCCCTGCAGTGCCCCACTTGTTACCACTTTCCACTCAGAGAATGACCCATTTATTCCCTCTCTCTGTTTCTTGTCTGCTAAACAATTCTCAATCAATGCCAGAATATTACCATCAATCCTACATTCTTTAATTTGCACAATTACCTCAATGTGGGACTTTATCAAAAGCTTTCTGAAAATCCAAATAAACTATATCCACAAGTTCTCCCTCATCTATACTGCTAGTTACATCCTACAAAACTCCAGTAGGTTTGTCAAACACACAATCCCATTGATAAATCCATGCTGTCTTTGTGTGATACTGTTGATATTTTAAGTGTCCTATTATGACATCCTTTGTTATAACAGACTCCAGCATTCTCCCTCCACTGGTTCTTAGATTAACCAGTCGGGAATTCCCTGTTTTCTCCCTCCCTCCTTTGTCAAACAGCCCCTTTTCCGCTGTCCAGTCTGCTGGAATTATCCTATAGAATTTTGGAAGGTATTGTTACCTCCTAAGATTCATTTATTTTCTTTGTGCTAAGTGTTGTTTATATATCCCTGTGTGTCCAAAATACCCTTTAAAAAGAGTTTACAAAACACTCAAAAATCACACAACTTTTTACCTGGACCATCTCTAACACCTCTCTCCCCTTCCTGGACCTCTCTGTCTCCATATCGGGCAACCACCTAGAAACCGAAATTCATTTCAAGCCCACCGACTCCACAGCTACCTAGAATACTCCTCCTCCCACCCACCTTCCTGCAAAAATGCTATCCCCTATTCCCAATTCCTTCGCCTCCGCCGCATCTGCTCCCAGGATGAGGCATTCCACTCCCGTACATCTCAGTTGTCCTCGTTTTTCAAGGACCGTAACTTCCCCTCCTCGGTGGTCGAGAACGCCCTCAACCGTGTCTCCCACATCTCCCGCACCTCATCCCTCACACCCCGTCCACGCAATAAAAACCAAAAAAGAATCCCCCTCGTCCTCACGTACCACCCCACCAACCTCCGGATCCAACGCATCATCCTCCGACACTTCCGCCATCTGCAATCCGACCCCACCACCAAAGACATCTTTCCCTCCCCACCCTTATCTGCTTTCCGGAGGGACAACTCTCTCCGTGACTCCCTTGTCCGCTCCACACTCCCCTCCAGCTCCACCACACCCGACACTTTTCCCTGCAACCGCAGGAAGTGCTACACCTGCCCCCATACCTCCTCCCTCACCCCCATCCCAGGCCCCAAGAAGACTTTCCACATCAAGCAGATGTTCACCTGCACATCTGCCAATGTGGTATACTGCATCCGCTGTACCCGGTGTGGCTTCCTCTACATCGGGGAAACCAAGCGGAGACTCGGGGACCGCTTTGCAGAACACCTACGCTCGGTTCGCAATAAACAACTGCACCTCCCAGTTGTGAACCATTTCAACTCCCCCTCCCATTCCTCAGACGACATGTCCATCCTGGGCCTCCTGCAGTGCCACAACGATGCCACCCGAAGGTTGCAGGAACAGCAACTCATATTCCGCTTGGGAACCCTGCAGCCCAATGGTATCAATGTGGATTTCACAAGTTTCAAAATCTCCCCTCCCCCTACCGCATCCCAAAACCAGTCCAGCTCGTCCCTGCCTCCCTAACCTGTTCTTCCTCCCACCTATCCCCTCCTCCCACCTCAAGCCGCACCTCCATCTCCTACCGACCAACCTCATCCCGCCCCCTTGACCTGTCCGTCCTCCCTGGACTGACCTATCCCCTTCCTAACTCCCCACCTACACTCACCTTTACTGGCTCCATCCCCGCCTTTTCGACCTGTTTGTTTCCTCTCCACCTATCCTCTCCTCTATCCCTCTTCTATCCGCCTCCCACTCTCTCCCTGTTTATTTCAAAACCCCCTTCCCCTCCCCCTTTTCTGATGAAGGGTCTAGGCCCGAAACGTCAGCCTCTCTGCTCCTATGATGCTGCTTGGCCTGCTGTGTTCATCCAGCCCTGCACCTTGTTGTCTCGGTTACAGTGCCAGTTTGTCTCATGGACAATATGGGAAGATTTTAACCTTCTTGTCTGATCCCGCACACCCCCTGGGCTCCAATAGGTTTGATCCTCTCATAGCTCTCTCTCTTCTTTAAGCACTGCCTGCAATTCCCTCTTCCTTCAAACTAAATCTTGTGATAAAGCAGTGCTGCTTATCACCCACCAGAGAGCTCTGGTTCATTGCTGAATGAATCATATTTTCTTCCCGCTTTGCGAATCTGCCTGTAGTGAACTGAGAAACTTCAGTAAGTTAGCTGTTCAACCCATACTGTCCATCCCTGATTAGTCCCCCTCATTGTTGACCAACCTGCCTATCAGTCTATCCCATCACTGGTTCATTTAGCCATGTGCTTACTCACTGAACCACTAGCTTTCTCTGTTTCTTCCCACTAACTCTGCTTTGGGAAAGGATTTACCAACTTGTAATTTCTTCGCCTTCATTTACTCTCATTTCTGTAACATTAAGCTTCCCTCACACTCATGCCTCATTTATTTTAACTTTTCACAACACACATTAATAATGCACTTGTGAGTAAAGGATGTTATCACACCGAGGGTGATATATCTAAGTATACAATGTTATCACACTGAGAGTGATATAAATGTGAGTATATGACGTTGTCACACTGAAGGTGCTATAACTGTGAGTATACGATGTTGTCACACTGAGGGTGATATAACTGTGAGTATACGATGTTATCACACCGGGGTGCTATAACTGTGAGTATATGATGTTGTCATACTGAGGGTGATATAACTGTGAGTATACAGCATTATCACACCGAGGGTGAATGAACTGAGTAAAGAGTAAGCCTTTGTTGAACCATCAGACTGAGACATTTTTCATGACTATTATACATTTTCCTTCATTGACACCTTGGTGTTTATAAAGTGTTTCTGGTGACTGATCAAAGCCAGTTGTACAGGAATTGAAATTCTTCACAGAACTGACAGGTTCCTTGACATTTTCTCTGTCCTTTTTACAAACATTGTCACACAGCAGCATTGTAAGAAATCACAGACATACACACCAGAGCCACAAACATTAATATGTTCCCTTTCAGTGTAAACACATAACAGCCTGCAGTTTAAAGAATTGTAGGGATCAAAAGTGGCTGAGAAAGGTCAGGTCTTTATTTTTCCTTTGAAGTTGTGCTTGCTGATCCCTTTCTGTCAGTCCAGTGTTTGGGCTGTTGGTGAAGCTTTCTCTTCAAGAACCTGATATTGCGGAGTTCCCAGAAATCCATCACTTCACCAAACACTCATTAGTGCAAATAATTCAGCATCAAGCACAGGATTAAAACACAAAAGCCTAGACATTTCTTTAAGCTACTCCCTATTGCTTTGCGAAATGGGAGAAATTTGGAAGGAAAGGCTACATTTGATGTTTCTCTTTTGAACAGACAGGGGTCGCAGGACATTAGCTTGTTCAAAATCTTAAAAAAGGTTTTGCTGGAGAGAAAATAAGGAAAAGGCGTTTCCAAGACCAGGAGGGTTGGTAAGCAGAGAATTCAGATCAAAGGTAAACAAGGAGGAGATGTTTGGTTTCTTTGTAGACTCAGCAAGTTCTTGTGATCAGGAACACACTGTCTGAAGGGGCAGTGGAAATTGGAGAAATTCTTGATGCAAAGAAATGTGCAGGGCTCTGGGCAAAGGACTGGTAATTGAGACTGAGCAGACTGCTCTTTCTAATTTGATTGGTGAGAGAGACATGATGGGCTGAATGACATTCTCTGTGCTGGATGATTCTAAGGTACACCTGGATAAAGAATAAGCAAGATTCCCCTTATCATAATCCCCCGTATTTATTCCCAAACACGTCTTTGCCCAAATAAGCAATGAATTGATTGAACATCCCTCATTATTTCTTTACCCAGCTTCCCCTAAACAGCTGGAACAAACTGGAATTTCTCAAATCCCAGGCAGATTCTGCAACTCAAATTCCTGAAAAATATTCCCTGCTAACACTTGGTGCAAAAATAGATTATGGGTAGGAAATGGCAGAGCAGGTGACAAAAGGAAATGGTGTCAGGAATAGTCCATACAGGGTCAGTGTGTTCAGTCCACAAACTGCTGACTGACCAGAATATGGACTGATTTCAAGTCTCCTGCACAGATGATATTCTCAGCCTGACAGTGATGGGCACACTCCACCTGCTGATGACTGAGCTCTGTCAGCGATTGGCAAAGTGTAGAATCTCTGTCAGATAAAAACGAGCAAAGCAGCAGTCCCTGCTCACACATTGGACAATCACTCAATAATGATCATAGCCAGTTTCAAATTCCAGCAAAACATTGATCTACAACTCTTTTGCTTGTTCCTCTGTCTCCACTGTTTCCCCTGTACTGCCCACATTCCACCCACTCCACACACTCCATTCCATCCTGAAGGCACTGACTCTCAATGGAGCTTCAGCCCAGGTAGAGGCTGTGGAAAAATCACAGTGGGGGCTGAACCTACTCTTTCCCAATGTCCACACACAAGTCATGAAGAGGTGAGGACACTGACTGAGATTTCCCCCTCCCCTCCTCTCCCAATGTAACTCCCTGTCCCACCATCATCAGCCAGTGTCTTCAGACCAATTCTAGCCAATCCCATGCTAATAAACATTCTGGGTCTATCAGGGTCAGTAACCCACAGGCAATGTGTCTGCTTATTGTCTTGTGTGCAGTAACTCCCTACAGAACACTGCTGACTATATCTGAGCTCTGAGTGTCACATAATTCGTCACAGTCAGTCTCCAGGGTTGTGCCATCGGTGGAGTTAACCTCAGCACTCTGCGACTGATGGCTGCAGATACTCAATGACAACGAGCTCGACTCTTCCTGGGAGCTGCTTTTCTGACTCACGTCCATAATGATTCCACCGACACTCGACTTGGACTCCTCAAAGCTGCCTTTGGTGCTTTTAGCAACACTCAGATCCTGGGCTAGACAGGGTGATTTCGAGAAGGATAGCTCAGCCTCCTGTCTGTGTGTATAGACTCCCAGAGACAGGCTCACAGACTGGGGGTCTTCGTGGAAACACAGCCACCTGTTCTGGTTAAAGTGGCGATATTTCTGATACCGAGGCATTCTGGGCTGAGTCTTACTCAAGGATTGGGAGTTTGTTGGCACAGTTGTGTTGACCTTGCTGACAGCTCCCATAGTCAGGTCCTGGCCGTTGTCTGCGCCAGGCTCACTCACTCCTCGGAAGCTGCTTGGATCCTCACAGTCGCCTTTTGGTCGCAGCTCATCCGCCTGGAGGACATCTGGGGCACTGCCGCTCAACCAGCAACCACCCGAGTTCCTCAACGGAGCAGGGGGACACTGCAGCAGATCCAACTCCCGCGGACTCAGGGGGTCACTGGAATCATAGTCACTGTCGTTGGGAAGGAATACCTCAGAGCAGGCGTCATCATCGGAGCAGGGCTGGGAGCCTGAGACACAGAGAGAGCAGCTCACAGTAACCGCATCAGACAGTGAGGGATCAACTCCTGAGTGATCAGCCCCAAGGAATAGACCACCCCCCACCAAGGGTTCAACCCTTGGAAAATTTACTTCAGGCCAATGAATATCCGACCAATCAACAGCAACCCAGTTAACACTTGGCCAATCCTGATGCAGGGATACAAAAATAGAGATTGCTGGAAAAGCTCAGCAGGTCTTGCAGCATCTGTGAAGAGAAATCAAACTTAACGTTTCGGGTCCAGTGACCCTTCTTCAGAACTGATGGTGGCTAGAAAACTGTAGGTTTATATGCAGAAGATAGGATGGGGCTAAGGTGTAAACGACAGGTGAGGATGGATCCAAAGAGACAGAAGAGCTGTTAGACAGATAAAGGAGTGCATAACGATCAGGTTAGGAGGGTGAATAGTTGTTAATGGGGACTGTTAGCGGCTAACAATAGGTTGTGTGTAATAGCAGACTGTGATAACAAGGACTGGTGTGTGGGGGTTGGGTAAGGATGAAGGAGAGCTCAAGCCCTAAAATTATTGAACTCAATATTGAGTCCGGAGGGCTGCAGGTTCCCCAAGTGGAAGATGAGGTGTTGTTCTTCCAGCTTGCACTGAGCTTTGCTGGAGCATTGCAGCAAGCCTGAGACCAGGTCAGGGAATGTGGTAGTGTGTTGAAGTTACAGTTAACTGGAAGCTCAGGGTCTTTTTTGCGAGCAGGACATAGGTGTTCTGCAAAGCTGTCACCCAGTCTACGCTTCGTTTCCCCAATGCAGAGGAGACCAAACTGTGAGCAGCACATGCAGTAGATGAGATTGTGGGAAGTACAGGTAAAGTGCTGCTTCACCTGGAAGATGTGATTGGGCCCTGGGATACTGAGCAGGGAGGAGATAAACGGACAGATGTTATACCATCTGCGTTTGCAGGGGAAGGTGCCATGAGGCTGTGGATGGTGTTGGGAGTGAAGGAAAAGTGGACCAGGGTGTCCCGAAGGGAACAATCCCTGTGGAAGGCTGACAAAGGAGGGGAGGGGAATATGTGCCCGGTGATGGCATTTTGCTGGAGGTAATGGAAATGGAGGTTAATGACCCCCTGGATGTGGATGCTGGTGGGACGGTAGGTAAGGACAAGGGGAACCCTATTGCTGTAGTGAGAGGGAAGAGAGGGGGCGAGGGCGGAGGTGCAGGAGATGTGTCGGACCCAGTTGAGGGCCCTGTCAACAATGGTGCTGGGGAATTCACGGTTGAAGAAGAAGGTGGGACGTTTTGGGGGCTCCCTTGTCGAAATTAGCATTATTGGAACAAGCTCAATGGAGATGGACTGGGAGAATGGAATAGATTCTTTACAAGAAACAGGGTGTGAGGATGTGTAGTCAGTGGGTTTGTAGTGGGCTTGGTGGCCAGCCTTTCCCTTGAAATGGAAACAGAGATGTTGAGGAAGAGAAGGGAGGAGTCAGTGATGGACCAGGTGAAGGTGAGAACGGGGTGGAAATTGGAAGCGAGATCGAAGAACTTTTCCAATTCTGGACGAGAAAGGGAAGCAGATGGTATCATTGATATAACTGACTAAGAGTTGTGGGTGGGGGCCGGAATAGGACTGGAACAAGGAATGTTCCAAGTACCCCACAAAGAGACAGGCATAACTGGAGCACATGTGGGTACCCGTGGGCACCCCTTAGACCTGAAGAAGGTGAGTGGAGTTAAAAATGAAGTTGTTCAGGGTGAGGATGAGCTCGGCCAAGCGGAGGAGGGTGGTAATGCGTGGGGACAGTTCAGGCCTTTTTGCAGGTAAAAGCAGAGAGCCCTGAGACCATCCTGATGGGGGATAGACGTGTAAAGGGATTGTACGTCCCTAGTAAAGAGGAAGTGGCTGGAGCCCGTGAACTCGAGTTCTGAAACTGGTGTAGAGCGTCAGTGTAATCGCAAATGTCAGTGGGAACAGACTGGATAGGGGAGGAAAGTCCAAGTCGAGGAAGAGATGAGTTCTGGGGGCAGGAGCAGGCAGAAATAGTGGGTTTGCCAGGCAGTCCTGTTTGTGGATTTTGGAAAGGAAGTAGAAGCGAGCTGTGCGGGGTTGGAGACTATGAGCTTGGAGGCAATGGGGGGAGATCTGGATGAAATCAGGTTAGTGACACAAGTGGACAGAATAGCCTGATGTGCCACGGTGGGATTATGGTCTGGGGGAGATAGAAGGAGATATCTGAGAGCTGGCGCTCAGCCTCTGCAGTGTAGAGGTCAGTGTCGTCAGACATCAACAACACTGTGCTTGTCAGCAGGCTTAATTACAGAATCAGGATTGGATCTGAGAGCACAGAGTACAGTCTGTTCATGGCGGGGAAAAGTTGGAATGGGTAACGGGGGGGCGGGTGTGGGGGGGGGGGGGGGGGGGGGGGGGGTGGGCAGAGAAACTGAGGCGAACAATGTCACATCAACAATTCTCAATGAACAGGTTGAGTTCAGATAAAAGGCCAGAGGGAGAGTGTTGGAACTGGGCGAAGGGATCTGTGGGATAGGGAGAGGATACTTGCCCAAAGAAATGGGCATGGCAGCGAAGGCAACGGAAGAAGAGTTCAATATCATGTTCTACCCAAAATTCATTGAGGTGGGGGTGCAGAGGGATAAATCAAAACCATTGCTGAATACAAAACATTCAGCATCAGAGAGCAAGGTCAGAAGGAATAGTAAATACGCAACAGGAGGTAGGGTTGAGAGAGGGAATGAGGGAAAGGGATGGGAGTAAGGTTCCAGAGGGCAATGGATATCTGAGTTGTTGAATCTTGTTTTCCTTGATGCCTCAAAGGAAAAGAAAATGTTTCTTGTTAGCATGGCGAATGAGCCAGAGGATGAAGTGAAACAGGGAGCAGCGCAGCTCTGAGCTAGCGTGATGCGATGCTGTTAGAGAGAGGTTGAGGGTGTGCACGTGATGAGGTATGGCACTGAGTGTGGACCTTGGGATGCAGCGAGAGAAGTTGTCTGTGGAACGTTGAACATTGTGGAGCTATTTATGATCCTGGTTGGATTGAAAGCATAAAGGATGAAACTTGAGTTCGAATCCACATGGGGTGGGTCTGAACCAGAGACAGTCACTTAGGAATGTGATGTGGCTGCGGAAACAGATTTTAACAATACCTTGCCAACCGCCAGGAGTGACAGCAAAATTAATGATGGTGGAAAAAAAGATTGGAACAGAAATCCTATCGGAGAGAAGAACTTCAAGGTGGGCATTCCCAGAAGAGATGTGGCAGTGAGTTAAATACTAAATAAAAACCGAAAGAACTGCAGATGTTGGAAATCAGGAACAAAAACAGAAGTTGATGGAAAAGCTCAGCAGGTCTAGCAGCATCTGTGAAGAAAAATTAAAGTTAATGTTTCAGGTCAAGTGGCCCTTTCTCAGAACAGAGTGTGGCTAGGAAATTGTCAGTTTATATGTAGAAGATAGTGTGGGTGTAAGGAGTAAACGATAGGTGGGGATAGAGTCCAAAGAGACAGAACAGCAGTTAGACAGACAAAGGAGTGAATAACAATCTGGCTAGGAGGGTGAATAACTGTTAATGGGGACTGTTGGTGGCTAACAATGGGTGGTGTGTAATAGCAGACTATGGTAACAAGGCCTGGTGTGTGGGGTAGGGGGCTGGGACATGGGAGAGTTTAGGTCCTAAAATTATTGAACTTGATATTGTGTCCAGAGGGCTGCAGGGTCCCCAAGCAGAAAATGAAGTGTTGTTCTTCCAGCTTACACTGAGCTTTGCTTGAACATGGCAGCAAACCTGACACAGAAATGTTGGCCAGGGAACAGGGTGGTATGTTAAAGTGCAGGCAACTGGAAGCTCAGGGTCTTTTTTGCAGGTACAATATATGGGTTCTGCGAAGTGGTCATCCATCAGTCACCCAGTCTAAGCTTCATTTTCCCAACGTAGGGATTGTGGTGCAGGGATCGTGGTGCAGGGATCATGGCACAGGGATTACAGTGCAGGGACCTGTTGATTGGATGAACTGTGGGAGATTGGATTGAATGGATTTATGCTGAAGAGAATGGGTTAAGCTGTGTCACTCACAGGGTGAAAATCAGAGATCCTTTTTCCCAAGGGGGAGCGTGCTACATCATATTACACAGAACTGAGTCAGGGCTGGACAACGAACATAAAACAACTGGTGGGAGTGCCATGCAGCAGTGAGTCATACATAGGGCTCCAGATGTACAGCCTGCTCTGTATTGAGCTGAATGGCCTGTGCTGTAACTCCTGTTACTCAGTGAATGTCTGATCCATGCCCTTGCTCCATGATGTTCAATGGCCACTTCCTTAAGTACACTAGGAACACCCTTCAGATTTATTAGTCTCAATTTCCCCAACACCATTTCCCTACTAATACTGATTTGCTTCAGTTCCTGCCTCTCACTGAATCCTGTAGTTTGTTGTTTGTGTTCTTTCTTCCCATTATCACTTCCTCTGTTTCTGACCTACATTTGTCCTCACCAATCTTCTCTCCTCACATACCTACAGTAACTTTTACAGGTAGCTTTTATGTTCCCCACAAGCTTACTCTCACACTATTTTCCCTTTCCCAGTCAATCCCTTTGTTCTCCTTTGGTGAATTCTAAACTGCTCCCATTCCTCAGGTCCGCTGTTTCTTTTTTCTGGATAATTTGTATGTAATTTGTATAATTTGTATGCTTTCAGTTGTTTCAGCGGCGGGAGTCCGGGAGGAAGCGCGAGGGCAGCCTGGGAAGGTGAGCTTTTCGGTTATAAAAGTCTTACCTCACGTGACTCCATTTTTGGAGTAAGTGAGGTAATATATTTGGTCAGTTGCTTTACCCGAAACACTAACTAGGTAGTGTCTCCCACCCATCCTCCTCCTCTAACCAAAAAAAAAGGTTCTGAGCGCTGATTTGCTAAGGCTACTAGTATATTTTTTTTTTAATTTGTCTGTTTGGGAATTCAGAACAGTGGGAATGGATGTTAGGGCAGTTGTATGCTCCTCCTGTAGAATGTGGGAGGTAAGGGTCACCACTAGTGTCCCCACTGACTTCATCTGCGGGAAGTGCACCCAACTCCAGCTCCTCGGAAACCGTGTTAGGGAACTGGAGCTGGAGCTGGATGAACTTCGGATCATTCGGGAGGCTGAGGGGGTAATTGAGAGGAGTTACGGGGAGGTAGTCACACCTCAGGTACAGGAAAAAAGTAGATGGGTTACAGTCAGGGGACGGAATGGGAACAGGCAGACAGTGCAGGGATCCCCTGTGGCCATTCCCCTCAAAAACAAGTATACCGTTTTGGATACTGTTGGGGGGGACGACTTACCAGGGGTAAGCCATGGGGTACAGGTCTCTGGCACAGAGTCTCTCCCTGTTGCTCAGAAGGGAAGGGGGGAGAGGAGGAGAGCATTAGTCATTGGGGACTCCATAGTTAGGGGGACAGATAGGAGATTCTGTGGGAACGAGAGAGACTCGCGGTTGGTGTGTTGCCTCCCAGGTGCCAGGGTCCATGATGTCTTGGATCGTGTTTTCGGGATCCTTAAGGGGGAGGGGGAGCAGCCCCAAGTCGTGGTCCACATAGGCACCAACGACATAGGTAGGAAAAGGGATGGGGACGTAAGGCAGAAATTCAAGGAGCTAGGGTGGAAGCTTAGAGCTAGAACAAACAGAGTTGTTATCTCTGGTTTGTTACCCATGCCACGTGCTAGCGAGGCGAGGAATAGGGAGAGAGAGCAGTTGAACACGTGGCTACAGGGATGGTGCAGGAGGGAGGGATTCAGATACCTGGATAATTGGGGCTCATTCTGGGGTAGGTGGGACCTCTACAAACGGGATGGTCTACACCTGAACCAGAGGGGTACCAATATCCTGGGGGGGAAATTTGCTAATGCTCTTCGGGAGGGTTTAAACTAATTCAACAGGGGAGTGGGAACCTGAATTGTAGCTCCAGTGTACAGGAGGTTGAGAGTAGTGAGGTCATAAGTAAGGTTTCAAGGTCGCAGGAGTGTACCGGCAGGCAGGAAAGTGGTTTGAAGTGTGTCTACTTCAATGCCAGGAGCATCCGGAATGAGGTGGGTGAACTTGCAGCATGGGTTGGTACGTGGGACTTCGATGTCGTGGCCATTTTGGAGACATGGATAGAGCAGGGACAGGAATGGTTGTTGCAGGTTCCGGGGTTTAGATGTTTCAGTAAGATCAGGGAAGGTGGTAAAAGAGGGGGAGGTGTGGCATTGTTAGTCAAGGACAGTATTACGGTGGCAGAAAGGACATTTGATGACAACTCGTCTACTGAGGTAGTATGGGCTGAGGTTAGAACCAGGAAAGGAGAGGTCACCCTGTTGGGAGTTTTCTATAGGCCTCCGAAAAGTTCCAGAGATGTAGAGGAAAAGATTGCAAAGATGATTCTGGCTAGAAGCGAAAGTAACAGGGTAGTTGTTATGGGGGACTTTAACTTTCCAAATATTGACTGGAAACGCTATACTTCGAGTACTTCAGATGGGTCAGTTTTTGTCCAATGTGTGCAGGAGGGTTTCCTGACACAGTATGTAGATAGGCCAACAAGAGGCGAGGCCACATTGGATTTGGTACTGGGTAATGAACCAGGCCAGGTGTTAGATTTGGAGGTAGGTGAGCACTTTGGTGATAGTGACCACAATTCGGTTACGTTTACTTTAGCGATGGAAAGGGATCGGTATATAAAGCAGGGCAAGAGTTATAGCTGGGGGAAAGGCAACTATGAGGCGATGAGGCAAGATTTAGGATGCATAGGATGGAGAAGGAAACTGCAGGGGCTGGGCACAATTGAAATGTGGAGCTTGTTCAAGGAACAGCTACTGCGTGTCCCTGAGAAGTATGTACCTGTCAGGCAGGGAGGAAGTGGTCAAGTGAGGGAACCGTGGTTTACTAAAGAAGTTGAATTTCTTGTCAAGAGGAAGAAGGAGGCTTATGTAGAGATGAGGCGTGAAGGCTCAGTGAGGGTGCTTGAGAGTTACAAGTTAGCCAGGAAGGACCTAAAGAGAGAGCTAAGAAGAGCCAGGAGGGGACATGAGAAGTCTTTAGCAGGTAGGATCAAGGAAAACCCTAAAGCTTTCTATAGGTATGTCAGGAATAAAAGAATGACTAGAGTAAGATTGGGGCTGGTCAAGAACAGTAGTGGGAAGTTGTGCGTGGAGTCCGAAGAGATAGGAGAGGTGCTAAATGAATATTTTTCGTCAGTATTCACACAGGAAAAAGACCATGTAGTCGAGGAGAATACTGAGATACAGTCTATTAGACTAGATGGGATTGAGGTTCATAAGGAGGAGGTGTTAGCAATTCTGGAAGGTGTGAAAATAGATAAGTCCCCTGGGCCGGATGGGATTTATCCTAGGATTCTCTGGGAAGCTAGAGAGGAGATTGCAGAGCCTTTGGCTTTGATCTTTATGTTGTCATTGTCTTCAGGAATAGTGCCAGAAGACTGGAGACTAGCAAATGTCGTCTCCTTGTTCAAGAAGGGGAGTAGAGACAACCCTGGTAATTATAGACCAGTGAGCCTTACTTCGGTTGTGGGTAAAGTGTTGGAAAGGATTATAAGAGATAGGATTTATAATCATCTAGAAAGGAATAATTTGATTAGGGATAGTCAACACGGTTTTGTGAAGGGTAGGTCGTGCCTCACAAACCTTATTGAGTTCTTCGAGAAGGTGACCAAACAGGTGGATGAGGGTAAAGCGGTTGATGTGGTGTATTTGGATTTCAGTAAAGCTTTTGATAAGGTTCCCCATGGTAGGCTATTGCAGAAAATACGGAGGCATGGGATTAAGGGTGATTTAGCGGTTTGGATCAGAAATTGGCTAGCTGTAAGAAGACAGAGGGTGGTGGTTGATGGGAAATGTTCATCCTGGAGTTCAGTTACTAGTGGTGTACCTCAAGGATCTGTTTTGGGGCCACTGCTGTTTGTCATTTTTATAAATGACCTGGATGAGGGCGTAGAAGGATGGGTTAGTAAATTTGCGGATGACACCAAAGTCGGTGGAGTTGTGGATAGTGCGGAAGGATGTTGCAGGTTACAGAGGGACATAGGTAAGCTGCAGAGCTGGGCTGAGAGGTGGCAAATGGAGTTTAATGCAGAAAAGTGTGAGGTGATTCACTTTGGAAGGAGTAACAGGAATACAGAGTACTGGGCTAACGGTAAGATTCTTGGTAGTGTGGATGAGCAGAAAGATCTCGGTGTCCATGTGCATAGATCACTAAAAGTTGCCACCCAGGTTGATAGCGTTGTTAAGAAGGCGTACAGTATGTTAGGTTTTATTGGTAGAGGGATTGAGTTTCGGAGCCATGAGGTCACGTTGCAGTTGTACAAAACTCTGGTGCGGCCGCACTTGGAGTATTGCGTACAGTTCTGGTCACCGCATTATAGGAAGGATGTGGAAGCATTGGAAAGGGTGCAGAGGAGATTTACCAGGATGTTGCCTGGTATGGAGGGAAGGTCTTATGAGGAAAGGCTGAGGGTTTTGAGGCTGTTTTCGTTAGAGAGAAGAAGGTTAAGAGGTGACTTGATAGAGACATACAAGATGATCAGAGGATTAGATAGGGTGGACAGTGGGAGCCTTTTTCCTCGGATGGTGATGGCTAGCACAAGGGGACATAGCTTTAAATTGAGGGGTGATAGATATAGGACAGATGTCAGAGTTCGGTTCTTTACTCAGAGAGTAGTAAGGGCGTGGAATGCCCTGCCTGCAAAAATAGTAGACTCGCCCACTTTAAGGGCATTTAAATGGTCATTGGATAAACATGTGGACGATAATGGAATAGTTTAGGTTAGATGGGCTTCAGATTGGTTTCACAGGTCGGCGCAACATCGAGGGCCAAAGGGCCTGTACTGCGCTGTAATGTTCTATGTTCTATGTTCTATGTTCTATGTTTCCTCCTTGGATCTAATCCTCTCTCTAATTTCCCCTGTAAACCAGGATTTAGCCACTGTAGTGACAGATTGTTGACCTGGGCCAATCAGGGAGCCCTGGCTGACAGATGTAAACAGGAGTCTCAGAGACTCTCCCCATTCTAGGGACTGGCTCTCAGCTGGATGGTCAGAGTCCATGTGCACGTATACATACACATATACATATACATAGACATATACACACACGTGATGGGATACCAGCCTGTGCAGTTATTACACCTGCCTTTCCTGTGTAACTTTTGCGCCAGACAGGAATGAACAAATTAAAGGGAAATTGTGCTTGACCAATCAAATGGAATTCTCTGAGGATATAATGAATAAAGCTGAGAAGGAGGAGCCAGTGTATGTCGTTTATTTGGACTTTCAGAGGGCTTTCAACAATGTCCCACATAAGAGATTAATGTGTAAAATTAAAGTACATGGGACTGGAAATAGTGCATTGAGATGGATAGGGAATTGGCTGGCAGACAGGAAATAAAATGTAGGATTCAATCGGTCCTTTTCTGAGTGGCAGGCAGTGACTAGTGGGATACTGCAGAGATCTGTGCTAGGACTCCAGCTATTCTCAATAAGAGGTTAATGATATAGATGAGGGAACTAAATGTAATATTTCCAAATTTGCAGATGAAACAAAGCTGGGTGGGAGGGTGAGCTGTGAGGACGATAGAGATGTTTCAGTGTGATTTGGACAGACTGGGTAAGTGGGCAAATGCATGGCAGATGCAGTTTAATATATCTTATTCATTCACAGGATGAGGACATCGCTGGCCAGGCAGCATTTATTGCCCATCCCGAATTGTCTGGAGGGCAGTTGAGAGTCAACTACTTGTTGTGGGTCTGGAGTCACATGTAGACCACAGGTAAGGATGGGAGTTTCCTTCCCTAAAGGACTAGTGAACAAGATGGATGGGAACAGTCTAAGGATATGGCAAACCATTTAGGGCTGTGACAAGGAGGAATGTCTTCACTCAGAGAGTGGGGAGTCTGTGGAATTCATTACCACAGAAAGCAGTTGAGGCCTAATTTCAAGAAGGAGTTGGATATAGTACTGGGGGCAAAACGGATCAAAGGAAATGGGGGAAAGCTGGGAACAGAATATCGATTAAGATGATCAGCCATGATCATATTGAATGGCGGAGCAGGCTTGAAGGGCAGAACGGCCTACTCCTGCTGCTTTTGTCTATGTTTCTACGAGTTGGAGACTGTGGCAGTCAGTGAATGGATTCTATCTCTCACCGCTCGGAGCTTTTCTCCGCAGGTTCTCTGGTGAGGGTGATGGGGAGGGCAGATCATCCATGTGGGAAGAGGTGGAATTCTTCTTCTCCTGAGCAGCTTCCTCTGGGATGAACCATGTGATGGGGATGCCTCCAGATGAATGCTTGTAGCGCGCACAATGCAATGCATCTGGAATCCAGCGCACACTTCTCCAAATCGCATCCAGTTGCTGCAGGAAAAGGAGCATAAAAGATCACTCAAATATCCCTACACTCACCTCCCAGTGCTAAACTCACCTGTACCCCGCATTCACCTCCCTGTACTAAACTC
>NC_063354.1:3837533-3837733 GCF_021869965.1 Rhincodon typus | reverse complement strand
ACCTCTACCCCGCACTAACCTCCCTGTGCTAAACTCACCTGTACCCCGCATTCACCTCCCAGTGCTAAACTCACCTGTACCCCACACTCACTTCCCTGTGCTAAACTCACCTCTACCCTGCACTCACCTCCCTGTACTAAACTCACCTCTACACCGCACTCACCTCCCTGTGCTAAACTCACCTGTACCCCGCACTCACC